>NW_024512543.1:917500-972500 GCF_017590135.1 Pyrgilauda ruficollis
AGTGCCAAAGAAAGAAGCAAGGCAGGAAAAACCGTGAGTCCTTACGATGAAGGGAGCTGTGAGACGTGAGGTTGGTGAAGAGCAATGGGGGAGAGGAGGCTGCAGCTGCACAGCTGCAGTGCAGAGGACACAAAGACTCTACCTGCAGGCCGGATTCCCATGTGCTGCTGACCATCCAACACAAAGCTTCCCATCGGCTGACCCTCTGGACTATATGCTGCTCCTTGGCTCACTGAAGGATCAAGAAGAAAACCTGATTGTAGTCAATCGTGGACACAGAGGAGAAAGAAGAGAAGACATACCAAACAATCAGCAATTGTTCCAGCTTCAGCACTGAAACGCTATATACAATATCTTGGCTGTCACTTTAAACTCAGGTTGTGCTTTTTATGAGCTGATTATGTTACCAGGACTATAGAATAAAAATGCTATAGGGGGCCCAATAAACAAGTTTGTCAAGTCAGTTCACTTGCTTAGGATCTGTTTCTCTACTTACCTTTAATGCAAAACAGTGGAAGCCCATTGAAGTGCTATGTGTTTTTTCTTAACGAAGTAAGTACCTATTCTGTTCCTCTCTAATTACACGAAGTTGTGAATCTGGCATTTGTGACATAGGGTATTTACGATGAAACTTAATAAAACTTATAAAAGTACTCTCACCTACTCTAGAAAGAGTAGGGAAATTCTGGATGTGGCTTTTCCTATTTACGTATACACTGCATATGGCTGAATGTTTTGCATGGTTAGTTGAGTTAGTGTTTTCCCCCTTTTTACCTGTTAATGAAAAAGAAATTTAATGCTACATGGGAAGAGTTTCCCAAAGGTTTAATAAACTTTTCAAAAACCTTTGAGGTGAAGCAGCAGACGAAATCATCATCAAGTTAAAGCCCTTGTTAGTGACAACAGTCATCACCACATGGAGAACAGTTTTATCCCATAACCTCATGTTAGGAAACCACAACTCCCTTGTATGCTGAGGAAATGCATATTAGAAAGTGGAATGATTAACATGGTACCAGTTGTTGTGTAAAGTGTTACATATTCTAAATGCTTTAATAGAAATGTAGAAAAGGTATTGTTATAAAAATCATATGTTTCACTGGGAGCATATCTGGTGCATTCTTAAACAAAAGTAATAATCTTTTAATATTTTCTGGCGGTATGGTACCACGCCACATTAGCAGCATATTGTGAATAGTCAAAGCAAATGAATGGATACAATGAGTTTTACAGCTCGCCTTCCAGAAGTAAAAGCAATGCATACACCAAGGAGTTGTGGGTAGCAAGAAAATGAGATTGTCCTGCTGATTGGATGCAGACAAGCAATGAGTAATTCAAGAGCTCACAGTCAAACAAACTGCTTGTGGCACTACTACTTGTACCCAATTACCAATTCAGAGAGAAAATAAAAAGCAGTTTCAGTAGAGTCAGGGTGGGAAATCTCCAATTAGCACCAATTAGCGAAGTTGCTTCCTACAGCGGAATTCTGGGGACATAAGAAAAAAAAATAATCTCCCAGAATGCCTGGTTGAAGCATTTATTTACCAGGTGATGGGACTCCTGAAGAATAACTTGATGAGGATTTGCGCCTGTGGGACTTGAATACAGATACTACTTGGAACTTGCCTGCTCGATTTGACTGGTCAATCATAGGCTGTACTATTCTTCTTCTGGCATTAATAAACCTGCAACAGAATACAAAGAATAGAAGTCCTTTCATCAGCTTGCTTCTCTGTTTTGAGAACACCTCTGCTTTAAAAGTGACAGGATTTTAGCGTGCTGTGGAAATGTGTTCTGCTTCACGTTGCTTTTTAAAAAGAGTATAATTTCACTTTAAAGGATTTTCCTCTAAGTGCTCAGAAATTGTAACTGGTAACACGCTTATCTTACTAGCCAGCTTAAAGCTGGATTTGCCAGAAGGCTTTGAACAAGTAAATGCGACCGAAAACTTGTGTTAAAAGACAATTGTTTCTTTAACTTCTTCTAAGTGGCTCAGATCCTGGTTAAAGTTCACAGGCTGGGAGACTTTCGTTTCCCTTTTCCATCTTAGGGATCCAGCTCGCCTTGCATGCAGCTGGCCATAAATGAGGACCAGGCTTTGCCACTCCGTGCTTTCACAAGGTATCGTTAGGTCAGCAAAGCCATCAATTAGGCTGTCTGAAGTTTTATCACCAGCGCAGCAGCAATAAGTGCCGGCCCAGAAAGACTTCTGCTCTTCTACAACTCCTGCAGTTGGAGCCTGTAAAGGCAAGGGTCGTTCGGAGGTCAGTGCCAGCTGGGGGCCACCTCTGTGTCCAAGCGGGGACACCCCGTGCAAGGCGACCGCCTGCTTGCCCTCAACTCAGGCACCTTTCAACTCGTTAGAGACCCGCACTCACAGGTACATGTGGTTAATATTAGGCCCAAAATAACCTTTTTTTTTAATCTCAAACTGGGGTGGTTGCCGAGGCTTTTGAGCACTGGTAAAGGCAGTTAGTTGGCTGCGGAGCCTGGATTTAATTTTGCTAGTAATCCAAAAATAAGTGCTTGCATATTTCTTATTAGCTAATGCGCAGCAATCCACATCAGCACAAGCTAAGCTAAATTAATTTCCCTAAAATAATTTCAAAACTTGCCTGTTCACAAAATATCTTTGAAAACAGGGCAATTTTCTATCACTCGGGAGCCACACTTGTTTTTGTCCCTTCTCTTTGTGTTTGAGAACACTTTGGAGCCTTCGTGCAGGTTTTGTGTGCTGTTTCACAGCTCAGGCTTTCGCCTGGTGACCCTTAAGGAGTGCTAATGAAGTCGAATACTAGCGTTTAATCCTCTTCAGAAATACTAACATGCCCATCATCCAAAACAGCCTCCAATAATTGCCATTGGGCCCGATCCAACGCCTAGCAAAGTCTTTCAGTCAGTTAACTGAAAACTAAGTTCATCTGCTCATTTAGTAAATTGCTAGCCTTTATATAGCATCAACTCTGCAAGGTCTTTTGTCATGCTTCCCTCACTCCCTCCCACCCTCTGGTTAAATTCCTTCGCAGATAATAAAGGACGGTGGCACACCTTGGATTGCATCTCCTGTAATCACAGTGGTGGAAATTTCATTAGACAGATGCATAAATGCTACAAGTAACACTAAAGGGCTCTTTTGCATCTTTCTGTTTACATCCAAAAGACATTCTTTATTCTTTTGGAAAAGTACCATTCAGTTGTCAGAAATGTCATCCTGCCTCAGAATTAGTCATGACTTCAGCTATTAAAATAAAAACTCAGACACAGTCAATATATTTGTTTGTTTCCTTCTGACTGTGGCACAGTGAAGGCATCACTGCCAGTTCTGTGATTTTGAAGTGTGTTTCCGTCCTCAGAGACAAAGGTCCCCGATAGGACTTCTTTGCTGAGTTACTTTCCAGTAATGTTGCTGCGCTGACCAAATGGAGCCTGACCTGAACCTCCTCCATCCAGCACGCCTTTTATCAGCTAAAGTTAAGGCCAATAGAGATTAACAGGAAAGCCTGATAAGACTGTTTTCTCTTCTCCTACGAGCTTCTAATGGTGTATACAGATGGCAAGGTTTTAAAGAATGCAATGACCACTTATTTAGGCCTGTAAAAAATCACAGAAACACCCCCACACACACGCACACACTTTCCATCTTACTAACCCCTTTTCTTCAATCAGGCCAGTCTTCAGGAAAACCAAATTGCTCTTTCGTTTTTTTTTTTTTTTTTTTTTTTTATTTAAACCCCAACCACTTTTATTATTTACATCTGGTGGTCCCCTTATTTATGTCCCTCTTCACTTCCCTGCATACACACCCCTGCTCACAGGGCTGCGAAGCATTATGGGCCTTGGCTCTCAGCAGGAGAACTCCACACTGTCTTCAAACAAATAATTAAGGGGAAGGTTAAAGGTTCACCCAGAGGTCATATCTTTGGATACTCCTCAGAAAGTTTACATTAGTAAGAAATGGGTGCCCTCTGAAGTGTTCTTTCAATGGGCTCGCACAACAAGGCACAGCATTAAGAAAATTCTACATCTTTAAGGGTTTCAGGTAACATCTGCTTTACCTCTGAGCAGAGATTGGGATACTGTGCTCCAACCTTACATATGCGACAGTCTCTGCAGACTAAGCCTTTGGGACGGGTGTTGAAAACCCCATCTTGCCCAGCCATTCACTCCCAGAGGAGCCAGGCCTTATTTTATCCTACTGATGTGAATAAAGCCAATCTTTCACTACAAACTCTACCTAGAGGCAATTCAGTACTTGTTTTGGAAATGGGAGTTCAAGCCCTAAAAGTGAGTACTACATATTTGTTTTCCTACCAGAAAAAAAAAAAAAAAAAGATACAATTTGTCCAGTTAAAACTTGTGAGAAATAGCTCTTGGGTTTGATTTCTGATTTCATTATTTCTCCATTTTTCTTTTGCATATCTGCATAACAGCAGGTGCAAGCAATGTCCTCTAGACCAGCAACAACTTCATCTAGAGAGAAGATACACCGATGTATACTTGAAAAGATACAGGAAAACAGGCTTGGCTTTAGGCATCCAAGTAATTTTGAAATTCCATTTCTATGGCTCCTCTGAAAAATCTTGTTCATAAACAGCATCAGTTATACCCACCAGTGGGTACGTCTGAAAAATGACATGAAATTATTTATATTTGCAAGATTGCAGGTGCAAAACAGTCATACATTTCAGGTGAAGCTAAAAATCGAATCCTGGTTTCACTAGCAGTAGCTACATCATGCAATGCATCAGCACAATTGGTAGACAAGGGCATAGAATGCAGTGTTTGGGCATTATTATTTATTCCTTACACTGCCCCATAAATATGCACAGTGCATAACAGAGACGTAGAAAACAGAGCCCCTGCCCTAGCCTTTACGTTTTTTGAGGGTTGTTTTTGAATCCCTCGGAGAGCCATATCCAGGGCCAAAGTAAAGCAAAATACAGCCTTTGCACAGCACTTCAGTTTGTGCTGCAGAAACACTGATGTTATTTAGGCACAAACGTCTTCAAAAGGCATTAAGAGACAGGTGAAAAAAGCGAACACCAACGCCACTGTTTTCAGCATTATTTGGAACCCTATAAAAGAAGAATTCACAGCTCTGCTGCTGACACTAATTGCTTACCTTGTTCATACCCTTCACCCAGAGGCCAAAGATTGAATGGCCTGAAAAGATGAGTAAAATCTATCAAAAAGACATGGACTTCTTTGTTTCTCTGCTGTTAATAGTAATTCCTATTATTTGGATGATAGCAGCAGTTAGAGGACCCAATGAAGCTCAATATTACTTCACCCCATGCTTCACAAGCACACTGTCCAAGAGAACTCAGTCTGAACAGATTTCCAGGCAAAGCCTGGGGGAGAGGAGAGACGCCTTCTCCCTGTTTGCGGAGGGGAACAGAGACAGAAGGAGATTAAGTGACAAGGCCAAAGTCATACAAGAGATCTTTGGCAGAGCCACACACCCAACATAGATTTCCTCAGTCCTCTTTCAGCGCTCCTACAATCTGCTATCCATATGCTATCTTTCCTTTGTTCCCCCAGCTTAACAGTCAGGCACACTGGCAGGGGACTGCAAAGAGAGCTCACATTGCCACTGTTTGTGCCTTACCTGCTGCGTAGATAAAGAGGGGTCATCAGCCTCCAGGGCTGTGAGGCAATACCTTCACAAACTCTACATTCATATGGTATTTGGTCCTCATTCCAGAATGATAAATGAGGTGTGTAATGCTGAGAAATACATGTCATTGACATAGCAGGCTCAATAAAAAACTCACTCCCAGCATTTTGCAAATGACAGATTACCAACCTTGCCTATTCATACAACAGCCATTTGAATCAAAAGGTTTTTTGCATCTTGTATTTTTTCTTTAATTGCTATCTAAAGCAGCCACATCTCTTTCCTATAGCCAGAGTCTGTCTTTCTCACACAAGTAGTTCTGGTTACTTTTGCGGGACAGTTCATGAAAGCACAAATAAACAAGATCTGACTCAAAATGTACAACAACATGGATTTTTAAAGGAAGTGATTTCACTTTTATCTGCTTACAGCAAAGCCCAGTAGAGCAATAAAGGTGCACTAGTGAATATGAAATCTAGTCTGGTGATTTGGTAGCACAAGTCCTAATTGGTTCCTACCATTGACGATTAGCATGACAATATAATCTAAATATATGCATTTAATCACATCTCTCCAAACAGAGACTTGGTTTTCTTTGTCCAAAATAAATATGCACTCTGTACTTTATAGGAAGCCCTGTAATTAATCTTCTTTATATATTTATCATATATTATCTCAAGTCATATCAAATGACGTTAAATTCCAATTTGCATAATATATTTTATTCTTATAATAAAATAATGTTCTGATAAAATCACAGAGACATATTTCTGCAAAGTGCAAAGGGAATACATAGCAAATAGTGATCTCTTAATCTGCTTCTTCAAATCTGGCACACTCAAAAATAATTTTTTTGTTTCCACTGTCTTTTTTATATATAGTGTACATATATTTTGAAACACCATGACCACACCATAACTGAATCTGCTTAAGATCAGTTCTTGAAATGAACTGTTAGTGACTGTACTGATTGGCAATCAGAATCAGAAATCTCCAGCTTTACTTTATGGCTATCATGGAAAATTCCCTGTAAGTACAACAGGTCTTGATTCAGAAGGATGAAGTACATGAATGCTCAGGAAACTCTAACCCGTTCCCAACTGGGGGCCTCATCTGAACTCAAGCAGAGAGTGCTATTTAACTCCCATCACTTGTCTGTACGTCTAATATCTTCTCTGAGATGAACTGGTGCCAAACTGAACCATTCCCGCCCTGGCAGCGTAGACTGCTCCCCATGAGAAACTGAGGAACAACATGGAGCCACCATGTACAACACAAAACTTCAGTGTCAGTCTTCAATCTGGATTTCCACTTAAAATATCCATCCCAGAAAATGAGGTGCTAAAATATTGAATTTATTTAACAAACCAGCCACTGCATAAATCGGTTCTCAATTCTTTATGTGAAAACCAGAGAAATAAACAAATTTGTGAGATGAATTCACAATCAGTTCTTTAAAAGGATTAATGACAAGGAAAGTTTTGACTCAATTTTAGCCCAAGAAGACTTGAAAAGGACAGAAGTACTGAATGAACACTGTCACAGACTTAGTCACAGACATAATAAAAATACAAGTAATGACAATAGCAACACTAATTTGGGGTTAGAATTGTTTGCTGCCATCTGAATAAAAGAAATTAATTTTTAAAAATTTTTAGGTGCCCAGGGGAACAGTCTTGCAAGATTTTTCAGAAACCTGCCAAGTGTAGATGAGAAGCTCAACTCTTATTAAATCTCCATAAATGGGAACTGAGCTTATAAATGGGGTCTAAGCACCTGCTTCAATGTTTTTGCTGAGTAAGAGTCTAAGAATGCATTCTAAAAAGTAATCCAAATGTTTTCACCTTGGACGGGGAAATAAATCCTTGCCTAAATGATATTTCAGTATTTGGACTATGCACATGTCAGTATTTAGCTCAAGAGCATATGCTACACTGATCCCTTGCTGCCCAAGAATGCCCTAATTTTGAAGGGAAAATAACCAATGAAAGAGTCACAAAATATGTTTCCCTAAGTAACCTAGAAAATAACTTCTTTGCCAAGCAGAAAAAATAATTTTAAAAGTCGCGAGCTGCTCAGAGCAGTCTGAAAGAATGCATTAGAAAAGACTAATTTGCAAAAACACTTTTATCAATATCCACCCCCTGCCTTTACAGCGGTCTTTGTCTATCACCTAAACTTTAATCTGAGCAAGTAAAATCTGTTTGTCTTAGTTTATTTAACTTCTCCCTCCACTATGTATTCTAAATTGACAGAATTAGGTTTAGGCAGTATGTGTATGTACAAAAATAGTTGAAAAAGCTCTTGTTTATGCTTCACTGAATCTATGCCACACCTGGTTACCAACTGATATTTGCTGCATTCCTTATAGGAAATTAAAAAAGCTGACTTAGTCACCTGGAAATGAGCCATCTAAATAAGGCTTCCCTAAGTCATGAATATTAAGAAATGGAGTCAGTTATGCAATTGCTTTTGAGAGAAAGCAGGAGGGACAGGCCGGTTTATTCCCTGGCAAAGCCTCACCTAGTTTTGGACAGCCTTGTTAGAGAAGGGGGGTTAAGGACTTTTTACACCGACTTTCTAAAGCTTATTCAGACACCTCACATCTGTCCAAGGTGTGATTCAAAGGACCTAAGTCACCATCCACGTTTGGTGGAGACTCCAGAAGATGAAAGAGAACAATTTAGCTGGGTGCCTGAGGCAGCCTGAGGTAGGTGCTAACCATCCCAAAGACTTCTGCTGCATCTTCCATGTTTATGTTCGACTTCCTAAAAATACGTCTTGCCATTTGGAGCTGCCAATTGTTGGAAATCATGATTTTGCTCGTCCTGTAACTGTGAGACTGTCCTAAAAAAATCAGAAATTTAAACAGCACTCTTCCCAGTGTTTACTTTGCGAGTTTTTCAGTCATTGCGCCACATTTTTAAAACGCTCTTCTCAGCCACAAGATCTAGAAACTTACTTGATAAGATTCTCACATAACCATTGTCTCCTGGAGCTGGGACCTCGAATTAACATGAAATAACTTGAGCCTTGCGATAAAATCATGAGAATTGGCAAGACGCGCATCTATTCACCCCAGAGGAAACTCCACCTCGTTAAACGTGTAACTCTCGGTTACCAGATTACTCCTTGGCAGCGCGGAGAAGCCATTCGGCTCCGCCGAGGAAAGCCGTGCTGGCTGTCACGGGGAGCCCCCGCACCGCAGCACAAGCCGGGGGAGCCGCCCGGCCTCCGCCCGGGACAGGGGTCTGTGTGCGGGGCCTTCCCCGGCAGGGAAGGAAAGGCTCCAGCCGCAGATGGAGCTCCCCACCAAGCCGGCACCCCGCAGCAGCGCCGGCCCGCGCTCGCAGCCCTCACAGCCCCGCAGCCCTCACAGATCCGCGCCAAGGCCGCGGTTCCACGGGATCGGCAGCAGCAGCGCTGGCCAGGGAAGAGCCATGCCTCCCGGCCGCAGAACTGGGCTGGCCTCGAGGTCCAGCCTGGGTGGCCCCAGGGGAGGCCTCCCGCTGTGCAGCAGGGCGCCATGAGGTGGGGCCAGAGCACTGCTGCCGGGCCGGGGGTGCCGCTGCCCCCGCGGAGCCGGGCCACGCCATGGCCCGGCCCGCCTCTGCTCGGTGCGCGCCCGGCGCAGTGTGCCCGGGGTGCCGCTGCACGCACCCCGCTGCCCCGGGCCGGCACAGGCTTCCTTCCTCACGAGCTCCCAGCAAACCTCCACCCAACTAGAAAAGTATCATCCCTTTTTCCCCTTGGCTCCTGGTGGGAAACAAGCGCCTTTTGGTTCATGCCACCTGAAACCGCAGAACACACGCCCGACGAGGCTGTTCCTCTTTTGACAGCGCCATCAGGTTGCTCATATATGGTTTTTTACCACACACCGTAAAAATGATCTTTTAAAGATACTTGAAAGGAAGGGAGGAGACAAACAGACATACTTCCTTAGCTATTCATATCTTACAGATAAAATGTAAAGTCAATAGACACAAGCCTAGCATTTAACCTCATCCTGTACTTGATTTATTGCAGATGGGAATCAACTAGAAACTGAATCACTTTGAAATTTTTACTACTGATGTTAAAATTCCGTGTTTGTACACATACGTCTTGTGGAGATGCTAAATACAATTTCAGCTAATTTGGCATGCACTTTGATTTGCTAGCATTTAGAAACTCATGTTAAAGGTAGAAAACAAATCTCCTCTAAAATCTTAAGTAACTCATGCATTTAAAGATGTGTTAATTTATCATCTTAAACTCCTAGGAAAAGATTTTCAAAACTAATTAGGCTCCAACAGTCTTGAGAATGCAATCAGGAGTTGAGGGACCTCACTTTAGGTAACTTTAAAAAAAACCCAAACAAAGTGTAGTTTTTGAATAATATCACATTCAAGTATTTTACACCTATTTAAACTGTTCAATATTTAACATATTAATTTTTAAAAATCAATTCTAAATTGACCGAAAAGGAGAGTTGTCAACAAATTTAACATCTGTTTAACTTCCCTGATCAAATAAGATTAAGGCACTAATTCTCCCTTTTACATTTCAGTGGAAACTACCTAAGTAGCAACTTGCCAAAAATGCATGAAGGTGTTTAGCAATTATGTAGTGGGTATGTTTGTAGAGATCAAGGTGCACTCACATGTCCTGTGCTACGGGTATCTCTGATTAGCTTGTCATCTACTCTGAAGAAGATGTAGCCCAACTCTCCTATACTATGTAACAGGCCAGCTGTTAGCTGTCTGTCAAGCACCTAAAGTGGACAAGTAGTCCAGGAGCAAAAATGTCACTCCTTTGATCTGGCAAGGAGCAGCTGCTGATTTATAGAGTAGGACTTTGTTCTTCCGTTCTATTTTACTTTCTTTCCTAAGGCAGAACCACAAAATCCAGCAGAAAAAAAAAAAGTGCCATTCTCTGCAACATCAACAAGCTCTGACAACTGCAACAGGGTTTTTCTTGGCCCTAACAAAGCTCTCAGGCATCTCCTTTGACGCTCACCTTTTTTTTCCTTCTTCTTTTTGCAATGCGGTAGTTATTGTTTAATTCAGCTTCTGTAAATGGAATGGACTGTGGCCAGCAAGCCTGGGGCATAAACACACCTGTATGAAAGAAGCCTTATTGTAGCAACCATCTACAACCAACCTGCACATGCACTACCAGTTCGTGAGTTCAGAAGGAATGTTCCATTTTCCCTAACAGTAAATTTTGCCTTAAGATAACTATTTTTTGTACCCACTGTCCTGTCTTGACCACGAAGCTTATACACTTATTCATTGTTATTAAAATCTGAAGGAAAAAAGAAAGTGTGTTTTTCTCTCTGTCAACCAGGGAATGTCAAGAAATTGGATCCAAAGAGCCCACTTAAAAAAAATGGATCCAAAAGACCCCCATAAAAAAAAAAAAAAAAAAAAAAAAAAAAAAAAACACAGCCAAAATATATTTATTGAAACACACTACTGAAAGTTCAGAAACTAGGATCCTAAAGATGTCTGTTCTGTTTCAGACATAGTGATGTGCTTGCAAGCAGCTCCAGCTTATACTGCTGCAGATTCTCCTCAAAAAAAGCATTTGGTGGAACAAGAACTCAGTAAGAAACAGCATTTGATGCAACTAACCAGACTGCAGCACTGCCAGCCCAGAGTCAATGCTCCATTCGTTCTTTCAGAAGGTGCTGATCAGATTCTGTGAGGTGATTTGTTACTACACAGGCTGTTAAAGTCCTGCCTCACCCCTTGGTATAGCAAGAGGGTTTTCCTTTATTTCCCTTATGATCTGTTTTCAAGTTTATTACCTAAAAACCCAAACCTACAGGGCACAGTAAAAGGCTGCAGTATAACGCTGCTGAAGAGGAGAGAAGCTGTGTGTTTGACCCTGGTTTGTGTCCACACACATGCTGTGTTCACATTTCTTTATACTGTAACTTTAAAAACAGATGAAAAAGGGTTAGGAAAACAAAGATGGGAAGAGGTGAGGGTGGTGGGGGCGACATCATGACTACAAGATCTTTTGCATATATGTTAGCTTGTGCAAATAAATAAGAACTATTACAGCCAGAGCCCTAAGGGAGGCAGGAAAATGATGATGTACAGGATAGTATAAAATGATATATTAAAAACTGTGCTGTCAGTGGAACAATAGAATATTAAGCAAAAGTCCATAATAATTGGCAGATATTTAGCTGGAGACATCTTTCTTTGGTTGGTGGGTACTAAAGTATACGTGAGAGGAAAGAGAACTAGTTAGGCAATTAGAAGTAATGGGCATAAATAATACACTATGTATAAATACATCTCCCCCTTTCCCAAGCTATAGCTCTTATCCGGATACACCTAATAACCTCTCAGTAATACCTACATGCTGATATCCCTTGTGTTTTGCTCTTTGCACTGTCTGGGTACTGGAGATTCTGCTTGTGTAAATCTCTCTTCCCGTAGATGCAGATGTTAAATGTTTTCCCTTTAATTTTTATAATACTAGTGGCAAGACTTCGTCAGACCAGAGGGTCTAATGTCTTAGTAGCTAAAAATACGTCAACACCGTACACACCATGAGACTGCAGCCTGCCATGTTATGGAATACATGCTTCACAGTGATGAGCCAGTAGCAGAACAAGTGTGGGACAAGTATATTAAGTATGCTAAAATGAAGAGGTAAATATACAGTCTCATACTGGTGAAACTTTTGCTATCTCTCATCCCATCTTGTGTCCTCTGTATTCCACATGAATCAGGGGGAAATGTTCTAAAAACATTCTTAAGAGTTTGTTACATATTAGCATGTTTCATGGATGCTTGTGTCTTAGTTGTAGGTCAAATAGTTTGGGATGGAAAAACTCGAAAGCCCTGTGGAGCTGTTTCCTCAGCCTATCACTCCATATTCCAGGCTCTAATATTTTCTGACCTTCATCTCTCCAGGGCTCAGTCTTGCTCCCTAGCCTACGTTGTTGGCTCCCCAGAGATAATTGCAAAGTACAGCTTGCAAGCCAGTGATAAATCTTGCTGGTGCTCTGCAAGGACCCTAGATGGTGAGATATGCTGTGACTGAGGGCATATATGTGAATGTTACACCATTTCTTGTCTCTCTGCTCTTTTGAACAAACTTCTGTCTTCCAAACAAGCAAGGACTGAAACCTTGAATGTTTGCTCTTTCTAAAATATTTGAAGGGCTGTGTTCTCCTGATTTCAGTACTCAGCTGGCTTATGAGCAGAGCAGAGTATTGGAGAAGCCTGTGCTCAAGTGCACCATGTTTCAGTTGTTGGCTTTCCCAGCTAAGAAGAGCTCTTCTAATGTATTTCTCTTTCTTTTATTAAAGGATGGGTAGCTGGAGACGTTTTTTTTTTAATGCAGTCACTGCCACTTAAATAGCTAATTTGAAAATTAAATCCTACCACAGAAAGAAACTTGAAAAGTATTTCTTCAGTCAAAACTGGCTAGTTCTGTACTGTGTTCCACTATCTCATATTTTGCATACAATTGAGATATTTGTCATGAAATTAAACTCAATCTATATAACCTATCTAATATTTACCTTTCTTTCTTTATGAGAGCAGTTTGGAAACTGTGTGTGATCTTACATAATTTTAATAACTGGTTGCTGATGGATTTCAATATTAGCTCTGACTGTTCTGACTGATAGGATGTTGAGGCTTAATTTTCAGAATTTCGCTAATTGCTCCTACACTGCGTAGGGGTAAAGGCATCCAAGAATATGTGTATAAACCTGCATTTGAGCCCACAAAACTGGTAATGGCAGGGCCGTATCCAACAATGTTTGTCCCTTCATCCTGGTCAAGTAAAGCACTCAGATGTATAAGGCAAATTTTCAAAATTATCAAGTTCTGTTATCAAAATCATCAAAGGCTCCGTAAAGCTAATCCCAAATGTTCAGTGAATTTCTGAGTTAGAAGGCAATACTAGCAAATGGGTGTTGACATTAATGCCTAAATTGTAGGCGATCTGCTCTCAAGGAATTTTCTGTCTCTGGTTAGATGTTCCAGGAATCACCAGAAGGTGGACTTAGATACCTAACTACATTTTTTTTTTTTTTCAAAAAAAAAAAAAAAAAAAAAAAAAAAGCCTTCACTTAACACTGAAAATACCTAAATTCTTTAGGCATGTAGATGTCTACTTTTTAAGATCCCATCCCACCATCATTTTTGCTGTCTTGTACTTGTGTTTCCTAAGAGTCAGTTTTTTCTGCAGTAACCATGCTCAGTCTCTGAGTCAGACACTTATGTCCCGTCAGAATACCTATGACAGACACCTTCCTAAGACAGACATCTTAGGACAGGCCTTTTTGCCTTTATAATAACAGAGATAAATATCTCTCCTTTTTAGCTGACACCATTATTATTTGACTTTTTATCTGGAAACAAGGAGATCAAGTTTTACCTCCCTATCCTGCTTGGTTTGGAACACAGACATGAGCATGGGTCCATCATATTCTAAAAGAGTATCTGAATCACCCACAGAGTCAGTACAGTAAACAAAGCCCTTTCAGTTCATGTTCTGAAGATGTTCCACCCAAATTAAGCAATTTTACAGTCATAATTAACCAGCACTTAACTTTCACACATCTGAAGGTTGAGCCTTAACCAAGAGGCTGTACAGTCAAGTCCATGTTCTTAATTAATTTTGTTCTAGTGACTAGTTGTTACATACACAAAAGAACTGGAAATCAGGAGAACAACAAAGGCATGATAGTGAAGAAGAGTAAAGATGGAGCATTATGTTCAATAGCCATTGATTGAGAAACTCAACTCTATTGGAACAGTTAAGACATTGATTTAAATCAAGACAAAGAGAAGTCCTGCAAACATATATTCTATTTAACAAGTGAATTTTCTAGCCATTGAGCCATTGGGGATAGCACTCCCTCTACCCCATTTAACTCTTTTGTGTAAAGCTTGGTATGGCTGATGTATGACAAGAACTTTGGCTGAGTTTGGCCCTTGGGGAAGTTTGGCCCTTGAGGCAAGGCTGATTTTGTGCTGAAAGTTGCGTTGCTGTGGAACAGGTTACTGCCTATCTGTCATTGTATATGTGTTCCTACTCTATCCTGGAGGTCCTTTATATAATAAAATAACCAAGGACAGAACAATATCTCACTTTATGGTACTGCTAGGGTTACAGTTCCAGATTTGTCAATTACATCTCATTCTAAGCAGATTTGTGCATGCTCACCAGTGGAAAAAAGTGTGTGTAGACCCAAAGTTCTTAAGCTTCTTGGGACTAGACAGTAACTCGATGATGCTGGAAAATTCAGAGGTTGCAAAAGCTAAAGATTAACTTAAACTAAAGATTGCAGGGTTTGTTCTTGACACTCATATGCAACTCAAATGTGATATATATCTAACAGATACATATATATTTATGAGGAAATATTTTGTAAAATATGCTACACAGGTCTTTTATTGTGGTTTAATTAGTTCATAAGCCAATATTATAATAGCATTTTCATAAGAAGTTCAAGCCAAGTTTTACAGCATCTTTAACCAACCATTGAAAAAAACATAAAATTTAAGGTCAATAGAAATATTATGTAAAACAAACAAACAACAACAACAAAAAAAGACAGTAAAAAGAGAAAAAATGCACCAAATTCACAGGCAGCATCTTCAAATGAAATAGTTCAGCATAGTACTTTCATGCATAAGAATTTAAGAATTAATTTGAGAAGAAATTAACTATAAATGGAACAAAAGCAATGTTTTTATTTGAATTCATTGTCCAAACTGAAGAAAACTTACAAACTACAAATGCAGACACCCATTCAGATTGACTGGTAAAGGAGAATTAAGTTTCCATTTCCTTTACTTAATTCTTCCCCAGTTATTATAAGCAATCTTTCCAGTGTGACTATAGTATCATCTACACAATTTTTTGCATCACTGTAATGAAAAAAGCTATGCTTTATATCTTTATAAATCACATGGAGTTTAGCAGACCCTAGTAATGCCACATATATTTCAATCCTAGTAAATTCTAGCCTACGACTAAGCCTGTGGTGTCTCACCTGAGTTCTCTGAGATGTTTCAGGAAGTGCATTAGCTCTATGAGTCAGTGAAATAAATAAAAACAAATATAGTGGTCAATAGGAAAGGAAAAAACTAGTGCTCTAAAAGGGTTTTGACAGAAGCCTGAGTCGAAAAATCCAGCTGTATTTTATGTATGTCCCTTAATCAGTTTTGCTGATATGAGTGGTCCAGTTAGCTGCCTAATTTTTGATGCCTGATAACATGTGTTACCAGTAAAAAAAAAAAACAAACAACAAACTATCTATATCTATATATCTATATCTATATCTATATCTATATCTATAGGACCTGTATTCCTTTAGTTCAAGAAACTAGGGTCTATAAAAGAACAAATATGAAAACATCATAATGTGAAATTCCACAAATTTCACAGTTCCATGTACCTGATTGCTAGGACAAATCTAATGCAAAGGTGTGCAGCTAAGATGCGTGCCTACACTTCATTTTTGAGTGTAGTAAAAAAGACAGATAAAAACTGGAAAGAGAAAAGCTTTTGGGGCATGTTTTGCATCCTGACCAAAACCCCCTATTTAATCCTTCTGCCAAATTTATTCCAAGTGCTACCAAGATCATGCTCTGTTTTTTTCCAATATAGCACAGACCTATAATAACTACTTAAGCATGCCATACAGTATTAATCTTCCTCATGAATGCTGTCCCAAACCAGTTTCCATGGAGAGAAATTAAGAGGTATGTACAGGCAAAGGAGAAAATATATGGCTAGCCAATGATACAGAAAGGCTCTTTAGATAGGAGCTATGGTAGAAAGGAAGTATTTTTCAGCTGAGATTGTTGAACTGAGGGGAGGACAGCACTAGACAAAGTGAGCAAAGAGGAGAATGGGGGGAAAAAGAGACATCTATGTTGAAGTATGTTTCAACATTTTTTTAAAAAAGATAATTTTGAAATTGATCCAGAAAAGGAGGGAGGAAGGTTGCTGCAGTGCCTAAAGTAGGAGGTGATTTTTTTTGATGTGTGTTTGAAGCACCAGCATTTGATACATTAAGGGGGGATGATGAGCTGTGACTACAATCCTGGGAGAAGGGGACTACAATTGTCAAGGTGGGAAGAGATGAAGGCGGAAGCAAAAGAGATGTTTTGTTGAAGTGGACATAGAAAAAGGGGTGGACACTGAAGGTGTGAGAAAAAGAACACTAGGAACACTAGGAAATACATGTGGGTTTGGGACAGTGAGAATGACTGTGTGAGGAGTATCAAGAAGTAAAATTCATATTTAAGGATGTGTGATAGATTAATGTTGCTCTGGGTTCACCGTCAATTTTGTTTGCCAGGTTATAAACCCATATATATAAATAGATACTAAACATGAACTTAATTTAGACAATACTCTAAGTTTGTTAGCTAAGCAATCTGCAGTAGCTGCAGCTGTGGCTTGTTTCATCTCATCAGTAATTTTAACTCTAATAGTCATTAGTGTGAAACTTTCCACAGTATTTTGAAGTGATACTTTCCTCTCAGTTCTTGAGTTCTGTTTTGTTTGAATGGACTATGTATCCTTTAACATTGAAATCATTTTACCTGAGAATCATCACAACACAGCTACACTTTGGAACAGAAGATGTCAATGCGGTTCTGACAAACCTCTGCAATATTTGTTAAAAAATTGCCCAAGCAAACCGCAAACCCAAAATGTAGCTTTGAACAGTTTATGATTATCTATAATCACTATCTTTCTCCATTATATAGTCCAAAGAACCAAGTCCTGAAACAGCATGCATCTCTGTGAGAGGATGGCCTCTAAATGGCATCAGTTATTTAATCCTCTCTGTTTGTAGTGTGCAGAGCATGAAGTAGGCAATAGCTTGTGACTGCTTTTAACAGTGCTTGCCTGCCCTATGACTTCAAAAGATCCCAGGATGAGGTTAGCATGATAAGGAGCTTGATTTCTCTAAGCAACAGTCATTCAGACTGACGTCACCTATTCATTAACTGAAGACCATACAAAAAAAATAAAAATAAGGAAAAAGACTCAACAGTTGGACTTAAGTCTGAAAGGGCATCTACGCTATCATTACCACCAAGTGCATAAAACCTGAGCTAGATGTTTGCCTACTTGAAATTACTATTTTGCTGTGAAGGGTTGGTAAAGCAGTTTATAAAATGATGGGGTAAAAGTAAGAGAAGTCCCATTAAAAGCTTTTTCTTTTCTTTAAATGAGAGTGAACAGAGTAGGACTGTTTGAGTTTGAACCGCTTATTACCTTTGTACATTTGTCTTTCTTAACTTCTATTAACTGATTAGATTTCCCTCAGAAGTAAATGTTCATTGATAGATAATTGTATCGTTGTGGCTTCTTATTGGGGAAAAGTATTACATCCGCACACTTAAGACAGATAAAACCAGATGGATGTATCTGCCTGTCCATCAATCTCTGTACTCAAGAAGCCTGTGGGTATTTTTAGAGAATTTAAATCAGTTGCAAACAAAAGGGGTATTTTAAAGAAGGAAAGTACACTTAATTAAAAAGATGTCAAAATTATTTTATTGTCAACATCCACAATATCTGTGACACAATGATGTTGTGTAACTTGAATGCCAGTTCTCAGAACCATAATGAGTAGCTATTAGAAAAAGTAGGGACTTATTATTAGTATCCCTACAGAGTTATCTTCTAAATTATTTATACTTGCAACACTTTCACGTAATGGCAGTTTTAAATTCAAGCAAACAAAGCAAACCGCACAATAAAGAGAGGGGAAGAGAATGGTACAGAAGCCTTTTCTGAATATATGTAGTTAGAAAGGTGAGTCAAACAAACTAATCAGATTTTGTTTCCTACTCAAATTCTCATGAGATTTGTAATAGACAGCATCAAAGCCTTTCTGGGGTTGTGTCACCTTGATAAAGGATTGAACAGCACCGTATCTGTTTTATGTCTCACATCTGAAATGTAAAGGAATGCAACTTTATTTGTCTGGTGCAAGTTTGCTTATTGTCTTTGAAATTCCACAGCAGACCCTCCACAAAAAGCTTAGCTATCAGAAGGGTGCAAATAACACCAGAGCCTTGTGTTCTCTTACGTTCATCCCTTAGGTTATGGTGCTAGGTTTGCATAGGAGTTGGGGGGGAACAGCAGGGGAGGATTGTTGGTTTTATATAAACTTAGCATTGTGAATTACTGATTCTGCTTTCCACACATGCTTTACTAATACACAGTGTAATGATTAACACTTCAGGAGTCAATGATTTTCAGAAAAATTGAGGTGGGATGCCTTTTTTTTTAAAAAAAACCCCTTCAGCCAAAGTCAAGTCTGCTTAGTGCAAAGATAATTTGAGTTAAATTGAAGAGAAAATAGCTCAGGCTGAAGAGTCTAATGGTCTCCTTCTGATCTTAAACTGTTTGCATTTATGAAGATATAAAGATCATCCTGTTCACTTTCCATTAACCAGCCTATGAAGTTTTGTTTTAACCATCAAAACAAATTCTAGCTGAAATCACTTTCTTATTAGATTACTGAGCAACTACATTTGGTTACTTTAAAAACAAATTTCTACTCCACAGGAAGGAAAAACCCCAGCATGTTTTTCCGCCTGTAACAAAAGTATGTAGCTAAATATTCCCAACTTTTTGTCAGTCATGATAGAAGCAGGTTTTAAAAGTACCCAGTTATTCTGAGTGCCTCTTTTTCTGGGCATTTTGTTTGAGGTTCCCAAAATAAACATACAATGAAAATGCTAGCCTTCTTTTTAAGCAAAACGAACCTCACATGTACAAAAAATGTTATTTGCCTTATGCTACTTCAATTGCACAACAGCCCCCTCATTGATTACCGTCGAGTTACATTAGTTTAAAATTGAGTAACTGAGTAGTGGATCAGGTCCTATAGTCAGACATATGTTTTCCACTAGATAATGGCTACTTATATATTTATGAATTTTAAAATGCTTTTCAATTCAATTATCATTGTTACTGTGTGCAGGAAGTAAAGAAGTAAATTGCAACCAAGCTTTCAGGGGTTTATTCCCTTATGAAGCACTTATATTTCAAGTGTCAGGGGAGGGCAACTGTACAGTGCCCTCTACATAATAAATGACACTGTTGAATATTTTTAATGTTTTTCTGTTTGTGGTTTTAGGGACAGAACCATTACCTGTTGCTATGTAAAATATAGTAAAGGATACTATGCTATCATGTCTTTAACCAAGCTGCACAGAAAGTTTCAAGGAGGTTCAAAATAATTGGTACTCAGATCTATTCTGTTCTGATCACCCCTAGAAACAGAAAGTACTCACAAAGTGATAAACAGCTTTCAGACAAATGCATAACTCTAGTGTCAATTGGAGTTATGTGCAGACACTCAGAGCAGAAATAGTATATAGCTCTCCATTCCTGAACATGACAGTCATAATAAACCTTAACCTCAACATTCCCTGCTTTCCTCAACCACAGCTAAAAATGCTACACACATTTATACCATCTAATGAACCAGACATTAAAAGGAAACCACAGATCTATACCAGTAGATTATCAGGAAGAGAAGTGTGAAGTGAATACTTGCTCATTACAGTATCATGGTAGTTACGAAAAGGAAAGACCTAATAAATCACTGTTGTCATCCTTCAGCAAGAGTAGGGGATATTCTGCCATTGGAGGTCCCACCAGCTACTAAAATAACTGCTTGTAAAGTGGATAGTACAAACATATAATGCAAAATCCTTGGGGACAGAAACTCAGACTCACTGTGGTGAACCTGGAAAAAATGATGGATTTTTATTTTACTCTTCTTTGATGGCAGTACAAAGGAAGGAGAGACTGTGGAGTGAAGGACTTTGAGTGAATTGTGTCTGGTTTTTGAGTCTGTTGTCTACTCTCTTTCTTAATGTGTATAAACCAATTAATAGTAGATGATTACTCTGATTATGAAAAGAAGGGAAAGGTATATGACTTGTTCTTTGAGAAGCAAGTAAATAAATAAAGAGTAGGAGTGAATGGAGTTTAGAACTGACTCCTTTTGCACCCACACCTCCTCGAAGCCAGGGAAACATCCAGCACTGAAATGATCAAAACCTATAGCAAATAGTGGTCAGTAATGAATATGTATCATTGTAATGAGCAAACACAAAGAACAAAACTCTGCTATTGTTATGCCTCAGAGATGTATTTCATGCTATTCCTACAGTTTCACTAATAACCAAACCCCTAGTCTGTCTGATGTTCAGTTTCCTGTTGGTTAATAATATTAATAATTATTTCTTTCCTGTCTCACCTCTCATTTTCCTTATTTTGACATGATACATTTTCTATTGTTTTTGAGATAATTAGACAATAAAGGGAACAAAAGTATCTAGCTACTAATATATCCATTCCTCTACACTGCACAGGATTTACCTTCCTCTGATTGAAATTCTGATAATGGCTGAGGGCCTGATTGCACTAGCTACAATTACTAGAGTCTAGTTTACAATTTGTTCTGTAAATGTTATTCATGTGTAACTTTTCAAAAGTCTTTCTAAGATTATTTTTTTTATGTAGATAATTAGACTGATATTTAAGAATTCTAATCTCATATAAATGCTCAATCAAAACACATATTTTCCTGAGAGCTAAAAATGTCTAGATTTCAGTTTTGATTCTCAAAAGAATGTTATTGTTCCTGCAGGACGTGAAATGAACATAAAAGAGTACTTTACCTCACCATTTGAATTAGAGAAATTTTTTTCTCCTCTCTTTTTTTTTTTTATTTTAGAATATTTAATTGATTATTGTTGTCAGTTTTCTTTTTTTTCTTAATACCTTTATCTTCTTCTCCTGTAAGTGTGGATTTACTGCTTTTAAAAAATCTACAAAAAGATTATTGTCCTCATTTTGTGCTTTTTATTTTGTATATTTAATTCCTAAATAAAAAAATAGACATTTTCAATTTCAGGACCCAGTCAGTTAGCTGTCTTTCCTAAGGGACTACCAAAGATAATAACAACTAATTCTGACTGTATGATGTATATTCCAAGATTCACCTTTCTTTTACAAGCCACAAAACAAATGCTGTTATTTGACTTTCAGCAAGTACTGGTAAGAACTGGACTAAAACTTAGAGTTGAAATTGCAAATATTTTGGCATATGAAATACTTTCTTATCCATAAGATAAACTTTTTACCAAGTGGTAGATGGAAAAATTACAATGTCCTCATGACAGTCTAGGTTAATGCCTCCCTCAGAAAGGAGGAAAGGGCAGAGGAAAGAAAAGGGTTCAAAAAAACCCAATAAATAATCTTTTACCATTGCAGACAGTAAAAAGAAATGCAATTCAGCAATCAGAAAGAAGAGGGGAAAAAATGACCCCTGGATGTGGGAGGGCAGAATATGGAGATACAGAAGAAATTTACCTCTACAGTGTGCACAGAAAAGTCATACACCTGAAATGACGGACTCTTGTTCAAATACATTTGTGGGCAAACCCACATTTTGTGTTGGGGAAGCACAACTTAAACCAGAATATGGTAGAATGTGGTATCTCCATGATCATGTTTCAACACAAGTTATTAGAATCCCTGGTTTAAAAAGCAGAAGAACGTTGATGTACAACTCAGAAATTGTGGCAGCAGGCAAAACAACTTTTTGAGCTTGCGATGAGAAAATACACGTACTTCTCTGCATTTTGTTTTACTTCAGCTCTATTTAGTTTTAATCCAAGTCTAATTTAAGGGATTTCTTTCAGATACATTTCCTATTAAGCAGATGAACTTGAGATTCTTTGTAACGTGTGGCTCATTTGAAAACAAGTGCTGTCATCTGTCTGATGAGGTGAACACCATGGAGAGGGACATCAAAGTCAATTCACTTTGCCTTCTAGTGAAAGAAACAAAGGCCAAGAATGAGAGGTGGAAGTGTGCTGAAGTGGCACTTGAGGACATGGTTTAATGGTGAACATGGTGATGGTGCTAGGTTGACAGTAGAACTTGGTCGTCTTAGAGGTCTTTTCCAACTTTAGCAATTTTATGATTCTATGATTCTGAGTGTCATGATCTAGTGGTTTTCAGGGACCAAGTTCTAGGCCATCACAGGAATGGTAAGTCTGATTTCCCCTGATTTTGCACTATGTAAAACCTTTCAATGACAACAAAGTTTCTGTTCATTTACTTTGGGACAAGCAGGAGTGTCATCAGGTCAGAACCTCCCAAAATTTTATATCATATAGGTCCCTTCCAAATCAGAATATTCTACGAATCTGTACTTTACAAGTATGTAATTTGCAGGCACAGTAACTATTGGACCTTGAAGGAAGGTAAAAGTAATAAGCATCATGCATCCTCTTTCTTTTTCCTTTAAATAAAATTATTTTATGTATTTGAAGATTATAAGTAAACAAATTGATTAAAGCAGTCATTGCTTCATTGCCAGGCCATTTTTTCTTAATCTCGATATTCACAGCAGAAGTGAAGCATGCATGCCAGAGCACCTTCTGATTTATCTGACACTGATATTTTTTGCATGTTTTACAGTGGACGGAGACAAGAATCTTTATGCCCTTTTCTGAGCATGCCAGTGTAAGCAAAAAGTGTGTATCCACTGAAACAATTAATGTTACAGGTAGCTTGCATCCCCTTAAATGACTGTTTCTTTGAAGTAACTTATTGTGCAAAGTCAGGGTCAGAGTGGACTATTACAGACCAAGCATCAAGAACACATGGGGAGGGGCATTGCTGGAGAGGAGTCTGTGGGGATAATTCCCCACTGTATTGTCTCCCTGGTGGTGTATCCTGCATTACTACTGCACATTGTTCATTTAAAGTCACCACACACAGCAGAAACAATTCATACACCACAAATTCGCTGTAGTAAATGTTCATAAAACATTTGAGCCCCGAGCTCAAGATAAAACATCTATGTCTGGTACAGGTTTTGTAGTGTGGCTTACAGATGTTTCTCTGTGATTTCATTTGCTGGTGAAGACTATTATGCTGGCAAAGAGTATTGAGGGCTGTAACAGCTTTGTGGTGGTACAAGTGTTACTGTAGGTATTTTCAGTCATTTGTTATTATCTCTATGTCATGACACATGAAAAAAAGGAAGAGATGGACACAAACTGCTGCAATTCCCTTGTAGGAAACTGCCATATGTCTATGCGTCATCCTGCAAAAGCTCTTTGAGTTAGTTATTTCAAGTGCTGATTGAGGACTGATTCAAAATTCAAAATTGAAATCTGTGGAAAAACTGCAGCTCACCTCAACAGACTTCAAAACAGGAACATAAACAATCAGAAGGAGAGGCTCAAGAAATAAAACTACTTTGAAAATGTGATCTTAATTTGCCCCAACCACTGCCTTGCTTAGATTACCTACACAGGGACCCAGTGTGACTTTCTGGGAAAGCCAGAGAATGAAGCAGCAAAATGTATTTATATTTAGGAGAAAAATGTATAATTTTATAAAATGTTTTTATATTATGTCAGTGCTTTTCCACCTAACATATTTTAGTGAGTTTTTTATACATTTTTATCTTATGCTGTAATATGTTGTCACACAACACAAAAATATGTTAGTATGATATTCCAAGAACAAGCTTTTGCACTTTTTCACCAGCTCAAATTTGTTGCTTCAGTGTTTAATTACTGTTGAACACCTCTGTGGAAGCACACAGCTCCATCTCAGTGCTACATTCTGGTATCTGTATGCTGTTTACATGCTGAATCCACTTCCTGACTTCACTGTTGATACTTATCGTTAGAAAGGCTGTGCAGAGTATTACAGCCTTGTCAGGTGATTGAAGGCTTTAGGGGACAGATTTCCAAAGCTATCCATGAACATAAAACTCATATGTGTGTTGTATTTATAAAAGTATTGTGAGGGTTTCGAAGTTGACCCATCTACTACGTCGATGTGGCACACAGTGAGCTTTGCATCTCAGCTGGAGATTCTAGGAGCTGCCTTTTTATGACTAATAAGTCTACAGATTAGGTAGACTAGTTCTCTGAAAGAGGAAAACCAGAAGTTTCTGAGTAGAGTTGTATTTCCTACAACTGCAGTAAGCGCAATCAATTAATATAATGCTGGATTTCAGCAGGAAACACACACTTCAGACAAGGTTCATAAAGCGATTTTGGACTCATCTTTAATTTTGCTTTACTATCATATCACATTTCAAATCTAAAGGAATTGTAGCCAAACTGATGCTCAAACCAGCGCTGTTTCTGGGTTTGTCTGTGATTTTTGGAGAGGAAAAAAAATTACATTTAAGCTGGAATTTTGACATACAAATAAACAGAAAGTCGTGTGGCTGAGGAATAGAGTTCTTCCTCAGAACTGCTTTTATGCAAACATGACCCTCCAGAACCTCAATGAGCCAAAGACTGTTGAGACTTGCTCTCCCTGATTTAGCAGTTTACTTAAGCGTGTGCCTGTCTATAAGCATATGGATAACTTCATTAACATGACTGAGAGTTAGGCAGGTGCTATGACAGCCTAATGGAGTTAGGTCTTGTCTGAAGAATGAGTTCTGAGTGTTTGTTCTTGAACAAGTCAGCCAACAGTCATCCTGGCTTTTGCTGAGCAGACTACTTTGTCCTTTGTTATCAGTGGCCTTTGACTAAACTTAGCAATAGGATACTCAGCAAGACTAAAAATTTTTGGTTGTACATAAAATTATTTTAGGTCATTATAATTGAGACCATAGACATCAATAATGAATTTTATTTAAAAAAAAAAAAAAGCTAAACTAATGATTCACTTCAGGAAAAAAACACCTGTGAGTAAGTTGGCATCTGCTTTTCATCCATAGAGTAAAGTCTGAGAAATGAGGGATGAAGATAAAGGCTAATGATGCAGGAAGTAACTGAGAAAAAGTCTTATCTTGAATCAAAATGTGGCTTTTTCCTGATCTGAGTAGCAAGAACTCCAAGGGATTAGCAGTACTCCATCTTTCCCTCCGGAAAGCAATACTGTTCTCCTGTGTATAAGTGAACTACTGTGCCTTCATTTCTCTCCTCCTGTTACACCTCTGATTGACTAAACTACTGGGTTTCAGTAGGCACTGAAAAGTTAAAGCTGAGAGAAAGAAAGGCATCCTAGAAAACATACATGGACAGACCTCACCACATTCAAGACCTTCACAAATGTGTACAGTGTTAAGGAAGTTGCACATGGTTTTAAAGTTAATGGAAAAATCCTGATTTATTTTTCAATATAAATCCCAGAAATATTCTCAGTGTCTTCCAAAGCACTTACTGACTGCTTTACAGGACACTCTGCCCATCAACATATAATATATTCATTTTTGAGATATAGCATTGCTTTTAAAATGTAGGGTTTGTTTTCCTTTGCTTTGTTCCCTCCATGTAAAATGGAATATTCTACCTACACAGGGAAAGTAGTCTTTATTAAACGTGCAAGCTTACAAATGAACAAGGCCAGACAATGTAAAGAGCTGAAGAAACTTTTTTGGGGGTTGATTTATGTTGAAACAAGCAACGGAAATACAGCATATTTTATATTGTCTGATAAAAGATGGTTTATAAAAAGCCCTTCAAAATGTAATATTTTGAAAACCGCAATGAAAAATGAATTTTTGATAAGTCTTGCCTCAGTGATAGCCTTGGCCAAGGAGAAACTTCTACTATAGAAGTGCAATACAGAATTTTGACTTGAGAAACTCTATATAGAGTTTCACATCAGTAATTGAATATAGGTAAGGAATCCAGAAGAAAAAGAAATAAGTGATAGAACCAGTAGATGTCAAAGAATTATTGCAATCTATTTAAGGCAAGAAGCACATTCTGGACTATAATTTTCCTGATAATACAGAAATGCCCAACTCTGATGATCCAAATTTTTAATCTCTGCTTTCATTGGTATTTTTTAAGACAAAACATAGTAAATCTAATTTCTCCCAGTGCACAGTTTCTCCTGGAAGTTGCTCTTTCCTTATTGGTAACCCTGAACTAAGGAGGTCACCATTCCAACCTTATTCTCCAAATAACAAACAAAAACAAAACAAAACAAAACAAAACAAAAAAAAAAAAAAAAAAAAAAAAAAAAAAAAAAAAAAAAAAAAAAGAAAAAAGAAAAGGAAGACAGCTGAGCTTTCAGAGAGGTGTAAAAAGGTTATCATTCTGGATTATTCAATTTTGTATACCAGCCACTAGAAATGAAAATTCTGAAAATTTCTCTGAAAATTCTGACTTGGGAAGATTTTTGCCAAGCCAGCATTCCTGGTTCTGCATTGACCCACATCTTGGATATATGTATCATGTCCTAGAAAGCACCTATCATAGCACTGCACTCCTAGGGTACCTCAATTTGGGCACCTGTAAATACTCTGTTCCCAATAAGGGAAATGAGGCTACGCAGAAAGTTTTCTGGTGCACTTATTGCCAAATGGAAAGGGGACAAGTTCTTAAGCACATACTGACATCATGCTCCCTTAAACCTCAACCCAGACCAAAGTATGGGTTAACTAACAGTTTAGGGAACCAAATTACCACATTGCCATATGACATAACATTTCTCCACCAGCAGCACACCTTGAATTAATTCGGGCAGTCCAGTGTGAACTGGTTTGAAACTTTTGACAATTCACTTGCTGCAGTGGTCTTGAACTACATTTCAGAGAAGTGAAAGTGTGTTTGCCCCCTTTTTGTGAACTCTTCAGAGAAATAATGTTCAGTGTAATAAGCATAAGCCTTGCTACCTGACAGGAACTTGTGGCAAGACCAGTAGCAGCAATCAGCTAAAAAATGTTCAAATTGCACAGGCCTGTGTTTATGCCAGGGATTAATTTGGCCATTAAGTTTGGATTGTATCTAGACTTTAAAAATTCAGTAGAGCTGTGTTGTTTTGAAGCCAGGGCCTTAGATTTGAGCTGACCTTTCCTATGTTTTATACCAAAAACATAAGTAACTGAAGCAATTTTATACTATAGCTAGTATTTTAACAGCCACAAGGGCCTAGTAAAGGTGTGGTATTTTCTTCCAAGTTTTCAAATAATCTACCTTTCTCTACAGTTTACAAAATTGCAGTTGCCCTGACATCTTCTGAAACATAAGCAGGGCCATTAGTTTTCATGTTTTTTCTTTTGTTTTGTTTTTGTTTTGTTTGTTTTTACCAATAGATCTTTTTGAAAAGAAAAGCTAAGTGTTACATAGAAGTACAGTTCTTAAATAACAAATAATACTGTATAAGCCTCTCTTCCTGCGTGTTTTCCTTAGTAGTCTGTGGGAGAAAGGGGAAATACAAGAATTCAATGAAACATAAGCAGCAAGTAAACCTTTCTATCCTCTCCAATTACACAAAAATAGGAAGGGAGCATCATTTTCAAAGGAACAAATGTTACACAAGACATGCCCTTTAAATCCTTTTTAAGGTTCCGTGACCTGTAAAACTATCTGCAATATCAGCAACAGAAAGCTTTGCACAGAACAAATGCTTATGTTTTATGTGTACTGTATTTGCTAATCATTAGTTCATAAGCAAGAGCAGATATACAGTGTGCTATAAATAATGGCGGGAATGTAAAAGTGAATTGATCTGTCTGGCTATCTAGTAATACTGCTGGCAGAGAACCAGTTTTGAATGGCTGCCAACTACCATAGACCCAGCCAGGGATTTGTCTAGGGGTCTTGCCCTGTCAGGCAGAAAACAGTCTTAAGCTGAGCTCCCAGAACTGTGAGCACCGCCTACTGCTCAACAATGAGCATTTCCTGCAGCGTCCCCTTTACCCACTTAGTTAAATAGCAGAAAACATGCACGAGTTACCAAGCTATGAAACCAAGCATCTAAAAATATTAATCACTGGATAGAGAGGTCAGCGTGCTTGTGAACTGAAGTGAAATACATTGTTCAAATTGACTATGCACACGGAGAGTGAGAAACTGAGAGCGAGATCCACACAGGCACACAGTCACACACAAATATGCTAAATTTATTCTGTTGCCAGAGCCCTTAAAGCATTCCACAAATGTATGGTAGCTACTGTGCCGAAATCCTCATGGGTGAGGTAGTAAGCAGACAGAAGAACGGAAGTGTTTATAGATCTAGATATTTTTAAGAGGATAATTATGCTAAATAATGTGATTGTAATAGAAACAAATGGGGTGGGGCTTTATTACAGGAAAGGAAGGAGGTGGCTCAGAAGCAAGTCCTGACAGCAAAATTATTTCCCCATCTTTAGAGCAAATAGAGCAAAATGGTGGGCTAATTTTCCCCTCTTCCTTTAAGTCAGTCATGCTGATCCACTTACTGCATTGCTTGAACTAGTTTTCTCTGTGTATAAACATGGAAAGACAGCTCAGGCAGCAAACTTACCTCAGGATGCCTTGCAGGGATTCAATAATGTGCCTGCTTGGCACTGTTTCTTGTATCCCTCAAGGCTCTCTCCCAATCTCTTTGTAAGATCAGCCCTGGCTCAAAAAAGAAAAAAAAAAAAGGAAGGAAAAAAAAAAGAGAAGACAGCAGAGAAGAAGAAGAAGGAGAAAAGGAAGAAGAAGAAGAAGAAGGGGAAAAAGGCGTCCTATCAAATGATACAGTTCAGCTTCATGTAATCTCTTCTCTAGGTGATTCTGATTCACTGTTTGGTGCAGAATCAGAGTGTGATCAGAGTGTGTTCATTCATGTGTGTGTATGTGAGTGCATGTGTGTAGGGATGCTGATTATGTCTGTTCAGTATTTATATTCCTATATACACCTATATATTATCTTTACTTTAAAAAGAGAGGACAAGTTGTTAATTAAGTACTGCTATACTTAATTTCTTCAAAGTGAAGCTTATAGATCAGAGACCACAGGGCTTGGGCTGCTGCTTTGGTTTTGAACTTGGTATGGCTTTATTGAATTTTATAAATACCAACCAAATTCAAACAAAACTGATTTAGATTTCACCTCATCACTTAAAATATATTTTGTAGAGTACAGCCTGTGCAGTAATCCTCTGCTATACTTTAATTTGGTTTTAATTTTATAGGCCCTGTTTTAACTGCATATTTCCAGACCTTTATTTCTCTCACAGCTCTTAGCAAAATGGTAGCTCATAAACACAAGCTCTGCTGTATAGACTTTGCATTTCATCCCAAAGTATTTCCTTTTTTATAGCCATGGTCTTTCCATCTTAGTGCTCTGAGCTTGGGTCACAAATCTCACTGCTATTCCAGTGTGTGACATCTTCGCTCGTTTGCCGCTGCTCATTAACAAACAATACTGCTGTGAAATTGGTTTAATGACAAAGTAATAAAATTGCTATTCTGCTCACAGATTGCCTGAGGCACTTTGAGCTCCTACAAGGCTTACTGTGGGTGCCAAGATACATTAAGCTGCTTATTCGTAAAAACTGCATCATCCGTTTTTTTCACAGGTTTTTTCCTTTCCCTATCTAGCCCCTGCTTCTTTTTATCTTCAAATAAAAAGATATATTTGCTTATGTTCTTCCATGCTGTCAAGTTTTTACTTTCATGCATATTTCTGGAAAATGAAAGTGTATTTCATTTCATTTTTCTTTTTAAAAGGTCACTCTGTCCCTATTCCAACACTGTTCCTGGACTCCAAACCCTTTGCAACGCAACATTAAGGGAGACTTATTTTAATATACCATATTATGTAATTGGGATACTAGATAGAGTTAGTCCTATTTTAGGCATAGCTGGATAAGAGAACTACTTATAGAATGAGTTTCCTTTTTTAAAGTACTGATTCGTGCAATGCAACTATTTTCTGTCAAGGTTTTAAGGCAAAAGCATTTTTTTTGTTTCTGTTTTAAATGTGAAAATAATTATATCATACCTAGTTACTTTTCATACTAAAATTCTACGAATACTAAAATATGGCAGAGTAATGACAACCAAAAAGCTTTGAGAAGCATGTGGTTTTCATAAAGAACTGCATGTTTTAGAAAGTCTTCCTTTTCTTTTTCTTTACACCCTCTTTTCTTTTTTTCATTTATTTCTGAGACCTGTATAGACCCAGAGATTTCCTGCTGGCAGACAATGCTAAAACAACCCAGTTGATCTTTGACAGGTGGACAGGTCCTGATAGTTATAGTCAGGCATCTTGACACTACCAAAATAGTGTAAACAAACAATCCTAATTAATACTACTTTCACCATTTAAACAAGCATGTTAAACATTTATATTTATCCATTTTCATTCAGGGAATGATTGTAATCTCTAAATGCTTCATTGCACTTACATGTGTACATTTGTGCACACCTATATAAAGTACTTTTTAGGGAAAACAATGGGGAAAAAAACCCATGTCTTATTTCCACTTCAATAACAAGTAATTTGACCTGCTGAATAGCTTAGGAAATGTGGTTTGGGTATCTGTGATGGTTAGCTAGCAGTGGAAAAACTGGTTCAGAAACAATAAGACCTGGTCTGAACATGAATCTCACACACACCCCGCTGCCCCCCTTCTCTGCTTCAAACCTCAGACTGATCCTCCTTTCAAATATCTTGTGCTTCAGGGCTTCCCCAGGTCAGATTCATTGCAGAATGTGTCTGACCTGAGGAAGCCTCAGAGCATGAGATTTGAATGCAGCAGGCTGATGCAAGCCCAGGAGAGACTCCCAGCCTAGTGAGCACCCCTCGGTGGGATTATCCAAGGTAGGAAGGCCTACTGGAGGTCAGGAAAGGATTTAAACACGCACAGAGGAAAGTGAGGGATAATGGGAGTCACTACGGCTGAGTTGGGCTGCTGACTCAGCTCAGAGGTGGTCAGGAAATATGTTGGGAGGTCAGGAAAGAAAAGGGAAATAAAATGGAGGAAAGAGGAAACTGGGAGTCAGAGGAAAAGGATAAGCTGATGTTTAATGGCTGCTAGGATGTAGACAGGACCTCCAGAAGTGTGGGAATGAAAGGCTGGAAATTATCCTGTTGGTTGAGGAAGAGTTAATGAGGTTAAAACCCACATATCACAGAAGGTTTAAATAAGTAGATCCTTTTGGTGACTTCTATAAGTATTTTCCAATTTTCTGCTTCCCTATGATCTTTTTCTGTGCCCAGTAAAAGGAGTGTAGAAAGCACACTAAAACTGATTATTATCTCCAGGTCAGGTCTTTTTTTCTCCGCACCACGTTTAAAACTTCCTGCTGCCTGTTCTAAACTCTGCTATCTAGTCTTCACTTCCAACAAGTGCCCTACAATCTTTGTGTAGCCTGAGCATGTGCGTGTGGGTGCTGTGAGTCTTCGGTTCACTGACTTTCTGCTTACGGGGATTTCCCCCCTCCAGAGGAAGCTGACAATTCATGCTCTTTCTGTGTTGTTTTAGAGTCACAAAGGTGCTCATCATCTTGGTCATGGAAATCAGTGGGAGCTAAGCCCTAAGCAGGAGTTAGTTGCGCACAAGTGGAGATTGGAGCTTTTGTATTACAACCAGGAGAGAAACTACAATGCATCCACTGCAAATTCTAATGCAAGATTAATTAAGCTTCTACTTAATTCTTCTGCTAGGCAGATTTGGGCTGATTTACTGTTCAAAGGGAAAGTATTCAGCTATCTACTTATCCTAACGTCTACTGGAGACCCTAGAAGTACATATCAGGCCCCAAGGATACTGTATGGAAGCTTCTGAACCGCTTTCTTTTCCTGTCTGTGAAGTATACATTCATAACTTGCTTATTTTTCTATTCGCATTTTAATGGACCAAATCTGGGCCCAAAGTTTGTGTTGTAGAGAGCATATGTATATCTTTTCTTGGACCCCTGTGTAGAGCACAAGCACAATCTGAGAAAAGAATTTGGCCCATATGAAGGGATTGTCAGGTTTTAAAGATGTGGTAATTACAAGCACACAAGGAAGCCATGAAAGTCTGGATGAAAAATTCAAATGAGCCAGCAAAGACACAAATTTGGCTTTGAACTAGGAAAGCTCTTGCTTTGATCCTGATCCTTTTGGGCTGCAACCACAAGTTCTGACAACAAGCCACATGTGTATATTGAATGAGCTGATGGGGCTGACTGAGAGGTGTGTCCACTGCCTGTTCTTGCTACCCTGCATGCTTACATCTGGTCGATATTTTGGCATTTTATATCTTTCATTTTATTTGCAACTGGCGGCTTATGGGACTAGGAGCACTGACAACTGCAAAATTGAAAGGTTAAGGGATAAGAGAAAGATGTTGAACACAGTGACACTGAAATTTTGAAAGGAAAATTACTGAGTCTGGGAACTATTCTATAGCAAGTATCTCATTTCTCCTTATCTCTTTCTTTCCTCAAATGGATAAGAAAATGCCTTTGGCCCTCTATAGGTTCTCAGGTTTAGTATATCTGTGCTTTTCCAGACTGACTCGACACACCTCATTTTGCTGTCTTAGAACACCTAGGAATTTTCCATAGACTTGTTTTGAAAATTTCCTCATTGTTTGTAAAGTGATAAATGAAGGAATTGTTTATTTATGCTTAATTAGTGCCATACTCCCATGGCAGATAACCTGGAACAGATTTTCTGGGGCAAAATTGCTGGAAAGCATGCTTTTTATTAAAACAATCAGGCCAGAAAAATTTTCTGGCCATAAAAGAATACCCCGGTGTAGCTATAACTTTGGTAGGATAGGGATAGGACGATGCATGCAACAGCTATCTATTGTAACATCTATGTGGAATGTACTGAAGCAGAGAAAGAGAACTAGCTGGGAAGACCATTGCAGGCAGAGTCTGGTGTGACAGAGGCACAGCTGGAATTATCCTAGTTTATCTTTTCAAAGATCTGATACCTACAGTATCAGTATCAAAACCCAAATGGAGGAGAAATGGCCTGTCTGAAATCAGGTAAAGTGTAAAGAAAGCTCAACTTATTAGATGTACTTTTCATGAATAGATTTGGTCCTTATACATCAGGTGTGACTTGCACTGGGCCAGGACAGTCCCACAAGACACTGTGCCCCGAGACTCCCTCTTGAAGCACAGCTCCCCCAGCTTTCCCCCTGCTCTAAGGGAGCAGCAATTTACTGCTAGCCCACACCAGCTGCTGATAATTCCATCTTCACTCCTCCCCCAAATCCGTTCATAGCAGCTTGTATTTTGAGAGTACAGGGGAAGAATCTCCTCAAGAGATAACACATTGAAAATAAATGTTAGCTTCTATAAAAGGTACAAGCTTAAATATGCCATGCCCACTGCATTTATTTAAGGATACAAGTTCCTTCAAGCAAAATGTCAATATTTTATTTCCTTCAAACTATGAAGCTATGTTATTTTAGTTGAGCATTAAAGCAAGTCTCTGGTTTTATTTGCTAATTGCAATAAACCTTCTCAAAGGAATGTGATTTGAAAGTTGTTTTAAATGCAGATGACACTAGATTTTGGTCTACAGAGTAAACCAGAAAAATGTTTGCTGAAGGTTACTAGATTTACTTTCCCAAACTCCCAAAATATTATGTTTTATGAAGGACTGTGTCACTCAGTTATACGTGCACCTTGACAATGATAACTAGCATGGTGCCACGGAAACCGGAAAAAATGCATTTAGGGTTGGGCCTATGCATCAGAGAACAGAATCAATCTTCCTAATTAACTGCAAATTAGCAATCCCAAAATGAGTGGGATCAACCTGTCTTCACTGGCCAAGAATCATGTTAAGTATATAGCCTCCTCTAAGTGCCTCTAAATTACATTTATGCCCATATAAAGTAACATTCTTTTAATCTAATGCTGCATTAATGTCACTGATCTGAAAGTTATTGCACTGTTTTAAATTTCTGCAGATAGGTAGACAGATAGAAAAATAAACAAATTAATAGACAGTTATGGAGATAGCCTGATATTTTGTTATTCAGGGCTCAGAGTAGCTCATAAATCACACTGAAGCCACAAACAAGGTACTAATTAGCATAAGTCTCTGGAAAGAAAAGTTTCTGTTGAATGGAGAAATTCTTTAAGGCCACTGAGCAGTAGCTATTAATAAAGATAAAAATAGTAAATGCAGAATGGAAGATAAAATGCAAAAATGGGACACAGTAGATATTTGATTAATTCCATCCCTAATGATCAAAATCGCCAAATAATGTTAGGCTAAAACTAACATTACTGATATACTGTTTTTACTCTTTAGGGTGTATGATCAAAAAGATCTTGGGTATTGTGTGAGTACAAAGGACTGACCTTGGGTGAATTAGCTTAATTAGTTAATGCTTGTAAAGCACTAGATGGGTGTTAAGTATTAATTAATTATTAATTATTATTGGGTAAAGATGGGATTTGGAATCCCATCGCTCATACATGTGCCCCATCCTTCATACAAGAGCTTCATGGGGGCCCCACTGGTCTCTGCTTGCCTGCGTGTCTCACAAGTCTCAGCAGAGTTTGGCAGCCCCATTCCAAGGGGAGGGAAACGGGGAGACATTAGGCACTTTGTCCTGGTGGCTGAGTAAAAAATTGGCTAGAGAGACTTAATTTTCAGTTTTGTTAGTGTCTTGTTTTGTGATCTGATGAGAGAATTTGCAGTTTTTAGCTAAGCCAAATTCTCAGTGCAAGTTCCTTAAAGAACTTAAGGATCAAATGAATGTCCAAGTTTATCTGCACGTAATATGTGATTCAGAATGCTTTCCTTTCAGTGCTGTTGGGAAACCACTTTTTTCTTTGTCTTCTTTTGCCATTACCTCATAAAGGTCATTAACCTTATCTTTTATGATCATGATTTGTACTATTTAATATTCAAAGTGAATAGTTTTAAGTTACAAAGGATCCCTGACGAGCTCACAAAAAATACCTTCTCAAAATTATTTTGAGGTATCCTTCCTAGCCACCTTTGCCCAGAGCTGTTCTTGATCAAATGTTGGTGATATTCATTTAAGGTTTATTTTCAGGGTTATTCAAATATTAGTTATTGTAAATCCCACTAATACACCAACTCTCAGGCTAATATTTTCCTTTCATTTTAGTATGATACATAACTATTGGTAAATGACATTGAAAGGAATGTAACATTTAACTACATTTCACTTCGCATTAGCATTGTCCAATTTCTCATGTTTTAAATTTTTCTGCCTCACTGCAGCCTAGAAGAAAATACATGCTGGAATAATTATATGAACAATTTAGATTTAACATATTGAATAGCAGAAGAGATCATGCCCGCCCATTTGTATTTTTTTCGCCCTTTTCTCCATGCTAGTCTGGAAGATGAATAATTTCTCTCCTTAGAAGCATACCTAATAAACAAAGCCCTAGTGCTTAGAAGGGAGTGAGGGGAGGAAAGCACTTTATTACTACTGTTCTGATCAATACACGAGAATCTCAGGATGATAGGGTAATTAAAACACGCACAAAGTAATTCATCAACTTTCACTTGCCTTTTGAACCAGCTTTCTGATCCCTGATGTTTTTGCTTGCAAGAATTCAAGACAGCTCCCAGCCAGCATTTCCCACTTAGCTTACAGCCCTAGTTTTCATTCACAAACAAGAAATTGTGTTGGCCTTGCAACACATATGCTTCGTTTTTTTTCATCCCTTCCCTGCTCTTTGTCTGGTGTGAGATGCTAGCTAGCAGTGAAATTTACCTAAGAGCTAAGAAAAAGGGAAAAAACCAATCTGCGCTGTTTGACAAGTGAGAAGTTCAGCATCGACTCAATCACTGATAATTTTATGCCGCTGGTTATTACACTTGGATTGTTTATAAGTGCTCCTATTAAAAAATGAAATAACCACTCCTGCTGTAATGAATAGACCAAAGAGTGTTTTAATCATTTTCATGATTAAAAATAATATTAAAACTTACTTTGAGTTATCTAGTGGAAATGTCTCATTTCAGCTGGGGGCTGTGAGGAGCAGCGTTTGCACCACAGAGCACCACTTCCTGCACTCCCAGAGTCGACTGTTATGATAATTACCTTCCTGGCATTCCTGTTTTGTTTCCCAGACCCCCAAATGTTTCTTTTCTAATGACAGAGCTCCAGTTGCGGCACATAAAATGAACAGAATACTTCTTAGAAAGAATTCAATTCCATACTGATTAGGAAAAATTTTAAATATAACTTCAGCTGAGCTTGACTATTGTTACAGGTAAGGACTGTGGATCACTGAAAGAAAGGAGTTAGGTCTTCACAGGAGTTGATTGTGTATTAATGTAGCAGAAAGTCTAGGAAAGATTTATGCACTGAATAGGCTCAAGCTCCTGCAGAAGATTTAATCATATTTCTTTGCTTACACAAAACACTACCTCCCTTTGTTATTTATCATTTGCCCTGTAAATACCTGCTAGCCTATAAAATTCTCTATTATTTTCTTGTGTTATCGTGATGCACAGGGTGTCAGCTAGGGATCAGTCTCCTTGTGCTAGGCTAAATGTACTGATCAAATAAATAGAGTCCCCACCCCAAACCTTTCCCAATCTGCATATCAGACAGAGCTCACAGGGAGATGTGAGGGCGTGGTGGTGATTTGGGAGGATTAAGTAACAATAAAACAAACAATTCAGCATAAAAAGCAGGAGTCACTTGCCTAACCAAAGACAGATGGGAGTGATTTTAAGGCACAGGTAGAGGCAAGCTCTAAAGAAGCATTTCAAAGAGTGCAAAGGGTAGTTTTAGATGGTTGCCAGGGAAGAATCTCTCCACACAAGATGGGGGACATCAGTACAGCTACCGTGAAGTTGTAGTTCTTGGTTTGATTTTCCAGTCATTAAATAAATAAACCAGGTTACCCAAGTCAAAGAGAGAAGCACAAGCTTCTCCATGAGGGCAGTCCAGATTTTTTACAGGAATGTAAAAAATATCTCTGCACTGTTTTTGCTGTTCTCCCTGACCAATAGAGAACCTTGGATGCAATCACTGGTGCCCAAGTCTGCTCCTATCCCCTTTGACCAGCCTTAGCAAGGGCTTTACGGTGTAATCAGTTGGGTTTTGATGTTAAGCTAGCCACTCAGTTCTAAGCAACATTTTCAAAAAATCCAAAAATTTAAAAGCACTTTACACCATTGTAACTAATTTAAACTAAAATACAATTATTTCAATAAACCCTAGCTATACATGGGAAACTTTGAGTCTAAGTGACTTATGCAAAAATGCCTAGTTGATTTTCCATAGAATTTTAATTGCTAAGTCACTATGCTTTATGCTTTATACGGTTTAAAAAAAACTACCCAAATTTGGTGGTTTTCCCCCTTATTTTTCTTGTAGCAGATGAAATGCAATACTCAACAGATTTATGAAAGGAAACTAGATTGAGCAGTGTATTTCATAACTGCTAAAAACCAAACCAAATAATACCTACCATTTATTGCACATCTTATCCTGAAAAATAATCCAGCTCAATTTCAGATTTTTAAAATTAAACATTCAAAATATTCACCCCTGGGATGAAATTAATGTGAAAATTTCTACTCAGAATCTAGTTATTTCAAAAAATTATTGGTCTCTGGAAACAGGTGCTGCTTATAATGAATGTGTCATCCACTATTGCTGTAATAGGAACAACTAATGAATAACAGAATTATATTTAAAATGAATAAAAATTATGAAATTTGATGTGGTACATTCTTCAGTAAGCAAGCTTTAAATGAAATACAATTTTTATTGGAAGATAATCCATTCTAGCAATAAACTCAAACCCACAATTTTTGCAGCCAAAAATAGCAACTTTGCTGACAGTCTTCTCTGAGCCTTAAAAGCAACAGTCCATCACAGAAAATATATTTTTATTTCTGATAGTTCTCAGTTCCTGCATATAAAGAAGACGTTATTGTAGTACTACCTAACATCACAAAGTGTGACAGCATTATTATTGACATTTTTAGATGGAATAACTGAGGCAGAAAGAAGTGACCTGCCTATGCAGCTCAGAGACACAAGAAAGAAAATGCTCCATGTCTATTGGATCCCAGCATACAATTCACATGGCTACACTATGCTATTATGGATTACTTGATCTTAACATTTGAAATTCTAGGATTTCAATAGGATAAATTCTATTTATCCCAGAAAACATCTTACATATTTTCATTTGTCTTATTTAATAAAGGCTTGATATCTTAAAAATAAACAACTTGTAGAAGTCAGAACAAAATGTATACAAATGTTTTTATGTTGCAAAGAACAGGAACTGTATTCCATAAATATGAATTCAGTAGGGGAGATAAAAATTTCCTCTCTTTAAGACCATTTGATCTCGAGGATTTGCCAGACTATCCTTTTCACTGAATCTTACTCTCTGTCATTGATCATGAATATGAACAGCCTGATTTCTGGATGTGAGAAACTTCGTGCAATAAAGAAGTTCTGCTGGCACCAACTCCTCATTCTCAACTGACTCTCCTTCTTAGAGTTAGTGGAAACAAACATGGAATCAATTGATGCAGTTCTGTGCTCAGACAGACATCCTCTGATTTGAGCAAGGGTTGGCAGGAGCTCCCCTGGGATGGAGGCGGTTCCCATTGTGAAGTGGGAGTTGTACCATCACTGAGCTTCCCTGCCACACTGGCACTTGGGCTACCACACATTTTTCTAGCAGATGGTACTAGCCCTGGTGAATCTGCCCCTATTGCTGGTGCTGCGAGGAGATTCTTGCAGCAGGATGTGCACCACTGTGGCAGCAGCTCTCTGGCCACAGAAAGCAACAGACAACTTTCCCAGGCCTTTCTGGGAAAATTCTGTGAGAAGATCAGAGAAAAGAATGAGAAACAATTCTTATCTTAACCCTGCTGCACCTGTTGTTGTGAACATGTGGAATGTGTTCTGGAGATTTGTTTACCACAGGGTGGTTTCTTAATTAGCCGGTGCTGATGGGTTTTGATTGAAGGACCAATCAAGTCCAACTGTATCATAACTGTCTATAAAAGCAATGAGTTTCATAACAATAACGATATATATAATATATAATAATGATATATATAATAAAGAGATTGATCAGCCTTCTGTGAATCATGGAGTCAATGCTAATTTTTACCCAGCTGGGGGCCTGTTGTGGCGACACACCACTTCACTTGAAGGCTGCAGCTGACTCCATGTCCAGTTGTGAACATTATGGATGTAACTCTCCTCTACCTTTTCTCCAGTCCAAACATCCAAACATTGTAATCAACCCTGTTTATTACACAAATGTTTTTGCATGGCATGTAGATTTTTTTGTCTTAGAAACAAAAAATTTGACAGGAGCTGAGAAAAAAGGAATCCATAACCCACAACCCCACCCCCCTCCCCCAATTACAAATTCTTAAGAGAAAAATGCTTATCCATGCACATCCATGCTTGAGCAATTCACTAAGGGCCGACTGCCTTTTCATCCAGCTCACCAAACCAATATAACTGTAGACTGTGCTGAGGTATAGGGTGTGTTAAAAAATATTGCACTGAAAAAAGGACAGGTAAAATATTTCAACAGGCATAACATCCAATCCAAATCTAACCTCATAAGAAAATAAGACCTGAATTCTCCATAAACCATCTTAGGTCTTGGTGCTGCAATTTCAGTATTATGGCCCAAGAGAATAGGAAAAAATGAACCAAAAATCTCAGATCAATATGCACTTGTTACAGAAATATTCTCTCAGACCTAGATATGGAGCAGTGACTGTGAGCTAGCATATTAAATTCTCCTTAATTCAACAAATACTTGAGTAATATCTGTGCAAAAATTTCTTCCAACCACAGCTGCTGTGGTTTTTCTGAGCAAATTGAAAACACTAACTATAATAACACATAGAATAATTGTTTTACATCACATTCCTTTACAAACTCTCACAGTTACTGACATCCTGAGATATTCAGTATCAAAATTTGAAGTTGCTGTGTCCTCTTTGAAGAAAAGGTTGGGTTCATTAGCTCTGTGATGGACCAGAACTTAGGGCATAGCAACAGTCTCAAATAGGATAACTTGAAGTGTGAATATACACTATATCAACTGTTTCTTAATAATGAGCTGTGCATGCTCTCCAAAAGAGTAAAGCAGAATTATCCCACCTTCGAGAGGTAAATTGTCTCAGAAATGCTGCATTTATCATGAAGAGGGAACACACATGTGAGTAATTGCCACAGAGTGGCTGCCAAGATACAAGTGGACATTGTACTTTTCTTCATGGTAGTTTGTGTGCCCATAAAACCTGTTGTGGGACTCTCCTAAGGTAGACAAAAGAGAGATTGAGCCTATTTTGCTGGCATTGTCACCTAGAGGAATACAAATGTAGTTCAGGAAGTGGTGGATGAAATAAAAGGTAAATGGATTTCTCAGTTTTTTATTGGTTTGATTCTTCAGATTCCAGAAGGGCCAAGATTTCACCTGACTATGCTAAGAATGAGTTTTTCCAATCTTGAGTCTATTTCTAGTCAGGATGTGGATAGACAATCATAAGCAAATGACTTACTATTTCTCAATAAGAGAGCACTCATCAGGTACACCTCAGTAAGGGACTGCTAGTCTGAGCTCGTTATACAGTAAAATCTGTTTGCATATACCACTTCTTGGGGGATAAATAGAAGAGATTTTGAGGAGTATACTGTCTAACCAGGCATCAAGCCTAAAAGACAAGTAACAATGTGTATGGAACAATGTGGGGGGAACAATCCTTTGACAAAGGATTCTATGGTCTCATGAACTCCTAGCCCAAAGATTGTTTTGGACATTTGAGGATAAAAATTAAACAGAGACAGGGCACCATTACTCTAATTTGGGGTAAGCAGAATTGGGCCCGAGTTCATTCTGCAAAATGTAAAACATTGAAGGGTCACTCCCACCAGCAGCAAAGAAACCTAAGTACTTTCATAGAGCAGGTTAACCTGTGAGCGAAACTGCCCTGTGAAGTACTCTTCCCCATCTGTGTTGATTAGAATAGAGAAACAATACTCTTAATTTAAGTGCTCACTTAGCTGCTTAATGTCAGCTTGAATAAGAGTGGATGAGAACCAAGAAAATTCACCAAAAGCATAGGCCACCTTCTGCAAGGTATTACACAAGCTACAATGTTGAGCTTAATGTAGAGCAGCAGAATTTTAATAATACAGTGCCAAACTGGGAGCTTCTTCTCCTAAGTGAATAAAAAATTGCCAAGCATTCTATCCTCTATGTCAGCAGTTTTCAGAGACAGACAGAAGAAACATGGCAAAGGTAAGAAAGGTAAGAGCTAATCCCCAATTTGCAGCATTGAACCACCACAGCAAACTGTATCTGGAGCTAAATGTGAGCCCAGCATAGACAGGAAAGTCAGAATAATTTCCTTGGTGACTGGCCTGCTGCAATCCAGAAGGACAAGAGACAGGCAACAGATCATTTAAGAGAAGCAACAGCTAAGCAGGAAAGGCTGCACACCAAAGAAGCCAGGGACTTGCAGCCATAATGCATCGGTGCCACCCCAGCAATGAGATTGACACACAAAGCAGTAAATAGCAAGGAAATAATCACTCCCAGCTTATGCACAGTATGTGAACAGACTTCTGACAGAGCTAAACTGACTTAACTACAAAGTGTCATCCAGAACACCCTGCCAACACCAGGGTAAGGGGGACTCCAGAAGATTTATTCACATTGGAACTAACTTCACCTAGTGAAAAGGGATATTTAAAGAGTATAGGCTTCCAGCATAAAACCAACCAACAGTATGAAGAGAGCAGAAAAGTAGAAGAAAAAAGGAATATCCATGGAAATAAGGATTTGAAGACCTGCCCAAAAGTCAGCACACTTGAGGTACTTTGACATCTCAAAAGTTGTAGGAGATGGCACGGGTGCCATATCTCCAGACTGAACGGTATGCTAGCAAATGCTGGTCCTCTATTCAATGCTTGCTGGCACCAAAGTCACAACAGCCAGTAGCTGTTAAAAACAAAAAGTAACAACTCACTAAAATTCAGAGGAGTAATCACAACTGTAAGCAGAAAGAATTTGGAGATGGCCCCAGGAAGTCATTCTGCATTACAGGTAGCATGAAGCATAGCTGTTGCTGCAGAAGCTCTGTAAATAGCTCTTCTGATACACAGCCAGATTAATTTGGCATGGATTTTGTGTACCACCACATTGTACATGAAACACCTATTAACTTTGTTCATTGCCCAGTCAGGACAGGCCTAAGCAATCTTCAACCATACCATGCAAGTGCTGTGTCATAATTCAGTCATCAGGAGGTGCTTACAAAGCCAGGAGCCATCAGCAAGCACTGCTGCCTGAAGTCAAAGCGCCTCACCTCCGTGACACATCAGAGCATCAAAGGCTCATAAAGAGAGTGCCCCCAGGCCACTCCCAAATTCAAGTCTTCTGTGTGGCAGCACTGCTAAACCACTGAGATAGCTTCACTTCAGCTGTCAGAACTGGGGTTCTTTTACTGTCTGTGTGTAGAAAGACCATTTTCAGGCTGTCTAAAAAAAAATTAAATTATACAGGGAGCAGAGAGAAAGAAGTGCAAAATGATGTTTCCAACTCACATAGCAAACCTCTCAAACTAATCAGTCATAGGGGAGGCCAGGTGTCATTTTTGACATATTATTTAGCATCTCTGTGTCTTTGTTTTATTCTTTTCTAGACTGATGCTGTTTTGCTAATTAAGCTAAATGAAATTTCCAGTGCTTGAAATTCAGGGGTGGCCTCCTCTGTGAGCAAGTTTCCTTGTTCTCCATGAGCAATTTAAAGATAGAATTGAGTTTGTTGTTTTGTTTCTTTTAATTGATATCACTTTGTCTAGTGCACAAATGCACATGGCTGTAATTTAGTGAACTTCAGTCTTCCTCTTATGACAAATTGATAGAAAAAATTTATTATGAGTGGAACAATGACTACAGGGAATGAGGGAGAATCTTGGAGAACTACATGTGATTCAGTTGACTAAATGTAATACCTGCATTATATCAGTAGCTAATGAAAACAGTGCTGAATACTGGCAAAGCCTAAACCATTTCTGATTCCATCTCCTGTCAAAAGACCACTCCATAAATCATACCTGAATTTTATTTAGTGTCAGAAGCCAGTAATCTGACAGAGTGCAATGCGGTGTTTGGACCAAAACATGTATACCAAGTCATGTGCTCCCTAGCTTTGTAATCACAGGGTCACATAATCCATCTATGGATTTTAATAAGTAACTTATTATGTTCCCTTTAGTGTTAATTATTTTACACATCACTTGTTCCTGGTTTATTGACAAAATTTAATATCTTTATCACATAAAATTACCAGTATAGCCAATCAGTATTTATTATAAATGAGCAGCCTGTGGAGAGATTCTGTTATTTCCTTTCCATGCCAAAATGTAAAAGACACAGCAGGGTCAGCATCATATTAGGCCTTGATTTTTTTTGAGATGCAGCCAGTCTCTACCAGCCTGGTTAGGTACAGCAAGGTCAGAGGCGTCGATGATTTTTGGTCAGCAATTTTCAACTGATTTTTCTTTTTTTACTGCTTTTCTTTATACACCTGAAGATGGGCCAGATCCAAAACAGTCTGGATTTTGTTCTGCTAGCTGCTTTAATCTGTAAGAGAATGCACAAATACCCCGCAGGAATTGGATCTAAATACCTAACCATCCTCTGTCTAGAAAACAATATGAATCTTATTTATTTTAGTTAATCTAAAACTTATTTTTCTGGTTCCAAAAGCTAGCTTTTTGCATCAAGCTTTCCAGTTTCTTTACACATTTTGGTGCTTACTTATATTTTAAAAAAAATTAACTAACGCACATGCTCTTAAATATTTTGAAATAAAATAGTAACATATTTTTATAAGATATAAAGTTTCCATCAAACCCACATCCCTTTAACTGCCCATTCTGCAATAAGAATCCTAATTGAGGGTGAAGGCATGTGTTGCATTTCTTGGAGGAAGGTGACTCTGATCAGTCTTTTACTTTGAACCCTGGCTCATTCATTTTTCTCATGAACACTTGAACAGTTAAATTTTTTTCTCCATGAATATTTGTTGATAAATTTTTTTCAAGCTCATCCACTTAGCAATAGAACAGTGGTTTTTCAGATGGAGCAAGTGGGAGGAATCTCTACTATTGTTTTCTTGCCTGACTTTGTACATTTGTGCTGTCAGACTCGTACCTTTGAACAAAGAACTACACTCCAGCAGTCCCAGCAGAGACAGGGTAGGCAGCAGCTATCCTACAACTGCTCATGTTAGGATTTTCCTGTTGTTGGATTGGGACTGGCATAAACTATATATCAGGACTATATTCTTGTAGCTCCCTACCTTATTCCATTGCTGACTGGCTCATTAACACATTGATAATGTATGGAGAGTACAACAAGTACAACTCTTTCACTGCTTTGGAAATAAGAGAGAACTTCAGATTTCTTGTACTGTCCTTCCCCTCCTCCCCCTGCCAGTCAGGAGGTTGAAGGAGTCCCTAATGCAACTTTACAAGCAAGGAATGAACAAATGTCCCCATAAAATAGTTACTCAGTGTTTGTAAAAATAACACTGAGAATTTGTCACAAATGATAGAAAAGTGTCACATGTGAGAAGAGATAAAAAGCACTGTCGAATCCAGTCACATGGGCTTTGCAGTTAGAGAGTTAGAGGGCTGAGCTCCAAGGTTGCCAGGTAGAAATATAACTGTGATGCTTTGTGCTCATGCTGCACAGACAGTTTGGCTAGAATAAGAGCTGCTTTTACCTGGCAGGGTTCTGGGATAATCATAATGTTCGTGCAAGGATATCTCTCCTTCAGCCTTCTGACTTGCTCCTTCAGCACAGGACTGTTTCCCTCTCTTGTTCTTCCATAGCCTCATGTGCTAGGCTCTTGGTATTCCACTAATTTCTGATTCTTCTGCTGTTGCTTAATATAGAGCCATGTGCATATGGAGTTACTGTTCTCCAGATAAGATGGAATGTAAAAAATCTTATCTTAGTCCATATCTCATTTTTCTAATAGTGATATTTCAGGGAAAGACCTACTGTAAGAGAACAGGAGAAAAAAATAAAAAAAGCAAGTTTCCTGTTTCTGCAAACTTGCCTATTCCTAATTCGCTAAGTTCCTGCACTGTCCATGAGAGAATGAAAACTGATAACATCCTTCCTTTTGTTAGTAAAACTATTATACAGCTACTTTTATGGAGACAGTGATTAAACATCATGCCATGTGGCTTAGGCAACCAATGGAAAAACGGAAAAAGTGAATAATGTTGCATGTGGGGAACTGATTTTGCAAGCGGTACTGGACTCAGTTTTATTTACGTAAAACACTCACTGAGTAATAACAAATTAATAGAAAGGCAAAAAACACCAACCCTGTCTGAATTAACTCTGTATTAGGAAGAGATTTCTTCATTCTATCCCTAACTGTGTTTCCATTCTTTAAAAACTCCTGGGCAAAATTGAAAAAATATTGGGAAACAACTGATCCTGCTTAGTCAAATTGCTAGCACATATTAAGAGAGGAAGGTGGAACTGCAGCAGGGTTTGGTCCTCCATCCTTCACAGCATAAATCTCACCTATTGAACCATAGCATGGTTTGGGTTGAAAGGGACCTCAAATACCATCTAGTTCCATCCCCAGGGACACCTGGAATGGGCAGGAACACCTTTCACTAGACCAGGTTGCTCAAAGCTCCATCCAACCTGGCCTTGAACATTTCCAGCGATGGGGCATCCACAACTCCTCTGGACAATTTGTTCTAATGTTTCACCACTCTTTCAGTAAAGAATCTCATATGGATTCCTAATATAGAATCTAAACCTATCTCCTTTCAATTTAAAACCATGTGCTGCTTTTGTTTGGGATGGAGTTAATTTTCTTCACAGTAGCTAGTATGGGGCTGTGTTTTGGATTTGCGCTGGAAACAATGTTGATAACATGGCAATGTTTTCAATACCGCTGTGCAGTGCTTACACAGAGTCAGGGCCATTTCTGCTCTCACTGCGCTGCGCCAGTGAGGGGGCTGGGGATGCACGAGGAGCTGGGAGGGGACACAGGTGGGACAGCCGAACCCAACTGACCAAAGGGATGTCCCACACCATATGGCATCATGCTCAGAATATACAGTGGGGGGAAGAAGGAGTGAGAGGGGGGGGCTGTTCAGTGTGATGCTCCTTGTCTTCTTAAGCCGCTGTTGCATGTGAGGGAGCCCTGCTGTCCTGGGAATGGCTGCACACCTGCCTGCCCATGAAAGTGGTGAATTAATTCCTTGCTTTCCTGTGTGAAGCTTTTGCTTTACCTATTAAATTGTCTTTATCTCAGCCAACAGGTGTTCTCACTTTTCCAGTTCTCTCCCCCATCCCCATCCTGCATCTCCCCACTGGCAGGGGGGAATGAGCGAACATCTGAGTGTGGCTGAGATAGATAGGGCTAAAGTTAAACCATGACAAATGCTGCCTCTCATCCTATCACTACACACACTGACAAAGAGTTCGTCCCATCTATCTTGTAGCCCCCCCTTAGGCACTAGAAGGTGGTGTAGGGTCTCCTCAGCGTTTTCTCTTGTGCAGGCTGAACCCCAGCTCTCTCAGACTGCCTTCATAGGAAGGGTGCTCCAGCCCTCTGGTTATCTTTGTGGGTCTCCTCTGGCCCTGCTTGAGCACCTCTGTGTCCTGCTTCTGCTGAGGGCCCCAGGGCTGAACACAGTACTCCAGGGGGGAATCTCTTGAGACAAGCTGAGGGGGAGGATCACTACCCTCAAGCTGCTGGTCAGACTTCTTTTGATGTAGCCCAGAGGACACCTGACTTTCTGGGCTGTGAGTTCACAATTCTGGCTCATATTCAGCCTCTGATCCCGCAGTACTACTGTATCCTTCTCTTCAGGGCTGCTCTCAATTGGTCAGGGTCCTCATAGGATTTCAGAATAGTGAAAAGCATTTCACAATGCCGTGGTGGCTGATGCTGCTCTTCAGCAGCACACCTCCCTTCACTGACTTGAGAGAGAAACCACATCTTTTGGCAAGCACCTTCGAACAATGCTCCTTCTGAAATACAGGCCGCTTCCTCTTATAAGTACTGTGCTGAAGCCACCATGATGATTTGTCAATATATTTATGCCTTCACGTGGGAACTTTTGCCACATTTGCATTCTGCTTTCTTGAGATAAAACGCTAATGCTAACTCATGGCACCACCACTCCCTCACTAATAGCTGTTAGAGTTTCTTTGCTTATCGGTGTTTTTCAAGGAAGTTCACAACTTGAGAGGTCAACTTTAAACACATTGAAACATTAGCTTGTAGTGACAGATATAGAAGATAAGATATGTCTGGAAACACATGGAAAATATCTTTTCCTTGTTTACCTTGTGAAGTAGAAAAAGAGGAATAAACCTGCTCATGTTCCCAATCCAATACTAGAACAAAGCAGGTCTCAGACAAGGGCTGGGACACAGCAGCAAGTCTGAACTCAATGAATAGTCAGCAACAATGATTATGAGTCACATACAAAGAAGGGGATGTTTTCTACTACAATCACAATAAAGCAATGAAGTAGGAAATGGAACTTGAAGCAAGTGCAGCAAAAATGTTCTGAAATAGAAATTTTTAAGGACTGTTTTTTCTGCTTTCTCTGTTGATAGTTTTCTTTTCTGCCTCTTTTTTTTAAAATCAAATGAGGAAATCTGGATTGTTGACACTGGAAAGAAGATATGTTTCTCACTTTGCAGGTAATCAAAGATATCTCTTGCAAAAGAATTTGGTCTGTGACTAGGAAATCCCCTCTCCTGCCATGCAAACTCTCTCATTCTGACATTTTTCTGTTTCCAAAGCCCTCCAAACCATGTGAAACTACATATAAATCTCAAAGACTAATAAATCTCAAAGTCTAATATTTTCATTTATGAACTGTGAACTATTTGTACTAACAAAATGATTACTAGACCCTTTCTCTTGCAGAGGGAAGAACTGAATTAAAAAGGAATTACCTCTCAGAGCAGTGACTTACATGTTTTAAATCTCAAGGATAAGCCAAAGAGAGCTATGAGAATATATCAAGCTGGGAGAAGTGAAAAAGAATTCCCTTTTGGAAATTCTTCAGTGAAAGGTCCAGGCTCAGTGCTATGTCCTAAAATTCCCTCCCTTTGTTGTGTTTCAGGCTGAGACCAGTGGAGGGGACATAGATGAAGTGGCTGTTCTCAATTCACAGGGGGCCTGTTTAGGCTGAGAAAGGTGAGCAGAGCAGCATCACCAACTATCCAGAAAAAATGGTCCAGAAGAGGTGTCTCAGGAGTTAAAAAGAAATAAATTTAAGAGAGGATGAAAATTCACCTTTTTTGTGTTTTAGAGACTTAAATACTTGAACAGATTCTCATGGTCAGACTATGTCATAATCAGAAACAAATTCTTTGTCTTCCACGAGCTGCCTCAACTAGTTCTTTCCTGGAAATCTCCAAGGAAAAACTCCCCCAAGAACAGCGAGGCAGCAACGAGGCCCTGTGGCTGTATTCTGGAGTTCTCCCTCTTTTCCCTGCCTACCCTGCAACTTGGCACTGTCTCCGCTAACACAAACTAACCTTCAAATAAAAATAATAAAATATTAGCAACGTTCAGGCAGTTTCTTTTGGGTGAGCAGTAAAGGCTTGGCAAACGTCTTCTCAAGCAAGCCCAGTGAGACTTATTGCTGTCATTAGGGAACCAGTCTCTGGCGAGTCCTTGCCTGCAGTGCTAGCCCAAGAGAAAGGGAACCTTTTAAACTAATCTAGGTGCAGAAAAGAAATCTAATGTGGGGGAGGGGAGTTTCCAGCAGTTGAAGTCTGATGGAAAATATAGAGTGATAACAGTATATTTCCTGATTACAGAATGGGTTCTGTAGGTTTGGTTTCACATGAAGGAAAAACTTGCCAAACAGAAAAGTGAGCAAATATGGCCTCTATTATAAATACTTCTACACGGAAGTGCAGAAAGAGAAACCTGTGCCCAGTGCATGATTTTTAGGCAGTGTGATCTATTATCCTCTCTCCTGATGGGTGGGAGAAGGATAAAGAAAATCCCAATTATCAAGAGGAATGGAAAGCTTTGTTGCACATCTGAATAGGGCAATGAAATATTTGGTGACTTCTGAAGAGGGGCTGCAGTGTATATACTGGAGATGACCACATTTCTCTTCCCTCCCCTATGGATCTGGCTACCTGCCTATTTTTATGTGAGTTTATTTGAATTACACAAACTTGTTACATTCCTTTATTGTTCTTCATTAAATGCAATCAGGAATATGAATTAGATATGAAAACACTTCAAATAAATACATATCCTGTGATAAGACTGAGAAGATCCTTATTTCCTACTTCCTTCCCACAGTAAAATGATGAGACACAAAGAAGCATATACATTGAACTTAAGGGGATTTCTATTAAATCTCTATTCAAGCTGGCAGTCCTTTCCTTTCCCCTTTCCTCCCAGCTTTTTGACTTTTAAAAGACTCTGGTTGTTACTTGCACAGTGTTTCTGGAAACAGCATTATTTTGAGCAAGGGTTACTCTTTCCAGAAATGCTTATCTGGCACAGCAGGGGACAGAGAAATTGCAATTTTAGTGTCAGAATAGGCATTTCAACAATCAGTCCCAGCACTTCTAAACACAGGAAGCTGGCAATGCTGCCTCTTTCCAAAAACAAGCAGTGCAGTTGTGCACTCAGCGCTGATACATCCAGCTTCCTTCCACACCACACCCCAAATTCCAGAGATTTTTTTTTTTTTTTTTTTTTTTTTTGTACTTTGCACTGGTATCAATCAGGAAAACTGTGCTAAAGCTGATGATGTTTCACCAGCAAAAGCAAAAGTGTAAGTTAATGCAAAATCAAGTCTTTTTGAAACTTATTGTACAATCTTTCTGGTTCAACCTGAAGAACATGACTTTTGAAAGGGCCTTAGCCTGGCCTTCTTTCCTAGAGATGCAATTTTGCATCTGTAATCAGTTTAAACCACAATTTAACTACAGTCATAAACCTTGCCAATTGCACCTCCAAATGTCTGATTTGTGAGGCATTTGGGTAGTTAGGTAAGCACATACAGGACTTGCATTGAAAGTGACCTTTGAGCCTGGATATGCAAGTTAGTACTAAAAATTGAATGTTGTTTCAGTTTTTCAATATTTGATGTTAGTTTCTGTCTTTTGGTTTTTATTTTCTATTTTCTGAAAGTGTGACTGTGATGACAGGGAGGAAAACTATGAGCTCATCAGAACTAGTTAGAGACAGAGCTAGCTAGACACACTACTTGGAATGAACTTGTTTATATTTTTTAATGTCTTTAACGATGATCTTTTTGATGGCTCATCTAAAATGTCATGGTTGGAAGACAAAACACTAATAAAGGAAATTTTCCCTGCAGGCTAGCTGGACTGGAAACATACAACTCTGCATGACACTTTCACTAGCCACAGATTTGCTAAGAAAAGGATTGTAAGGCACTACTACATGAAGTAATTTGAAAGTTGAAGCAATAAAGTACAATGTAAATAATTCAATTTTTGGAGAGAGTGGGGGCAGTTGAGCTTGTCTTAAGTGGGTGGATCAAGCCGATCTATTACTGGCAGTGGAGGCTGCATCAGTAAAATTCATCTTCTGAAACAAAATGCTTCTTCTTTAGACATGGTGATGCTATGTAGAAATAGCATTTCACACAGCAGCTTTTCATATTAAATTTATAAACATAAGAAATTGCTGACTAGAGAAAGGATCCTTTGGTTCATCAAGCCTTTTTTTCAGTATATTTCATCCTCAGCTCCCTGGTTTATCTCTATATCCTTCAGTCCTTTCTCTCCTGAGATAAAAATGTCCAGCTGTCTCTTAAACTCATTTAGATTACTTGCTTCACTGGCCAATTATTCCATATGTTTACTACTGTTCCAGGCAGAATTATGTTACTCAATTCCCAGTTTACTCTTGATTTCCTAGATTTGCAACATGTTTCCAAGGTCTCAGACTACTGATTTTAGGAAGCAATGTTCATATTTTGTGTTGTTAAAAAGATATAGAAAATTTTCATATCCTTAGCTATTCCTTAGTGTTCTCACATACAATTAGATAAGTAGTCATCTTGTCTATGAGCAACAGAAGTAGATAAAGGCTAAATCCATGTCTTTGGCTTTCTTTTCCTCCTGAGTATATAGCCTCTTCTTCTTTCAATGAGTCCCTCCAAGCTCTCAAGGAAGAGAAGTGTCTAATGACTCCTTGAGACAGGGGCACTCTCTCAAACGAGAAGGTTCATCTCATAGGCACCAACATTTTTTTTTTCTTTGCCAGTGAGACCTATCTTTCTGGGTTTTTGTGATAAATATTTTCTTAAAGGGGTATATCAAAGGTGAGATATGACAGAAAGTGCAGCGACTCCCAGATCACTTCTCACTTCATTGCAGCTCTTTTCGCAATGCCTGCATGGTATCTGTTACCTGTCTGCTTTCTGCTATCTGCTATACCTGTATGGTGGCTTCTGCAAATATCATTTGATGTTGCAATAGTAACTGAGATTTCTCAGGCAAGTTACTGGTCCTCTTAACTTGCCCAGAAAGGGAAGGGTTTCTTGGCTTGATGAAAGTGGGGACAGCACATTCTCCCTTTTTGTGAGAAGGGATGATACTCTCCTTAGATGCTTACCTTTCATCAAAGAGTAACACCTACATATAACTTCAGGTGGAGTTTTATTACCAATTGCTACAAATCAAACCACACAGTTCAGTTCATGAACCTTTCAAAGCCAAACCCTGCAGCATTTACATAGCATTACAAGACACATAATTTAAAAAAAATAGGTGCTGCAAATAAAAGTCTACCAAAAAAATAGCATCTCCTCAAGAATCTGCCCACGGGCTGAAGTCTGGGGTTTGGTTTTGGCTTCAGCACTTTTCCCCAAAATCAGCAGGACTCCACCCTGTCTTAAGGTTTAATTCTGGGTCTTGATGACTGATCTAACTCCTGTTGGCGTTTCCTCATGAAACATGTGAGGTTGATTTTTTTCCCATTTACATAGTGAACATGAGAAGTAACACTGTTTGAGCAATATCCATCAGAAATCAACAATTTTTAACTTGTGAACTCTTAATTTTCCATTGCGTATTTTAAAATGCTCTGCAGAGGACAATATAATCTACAAACACGAGTCTTGCTTTTTTACTTGTCTTCTGTGCATTTGTTGAAGTGAGGCCCATTCCAAGTTCTGGTTTCTATATACTGAAAAACATTTCCCTATAAAAGTGAAAATATCAAGAAGTCCTAGGGAAAATTCAGTGAAAATATTCTGAGAAAACACTTTAATGTTTTTGAGTCAGAAGCTATCCAGAATAAACCATCTGCTGCTTAACGTAAGCAAAACCTTCGTAGTTATCAGTTGCTTTTTGGAAAAGATCAATAATACCTCAAGCAAGTGGTAAGTAAATAGCTAAAAAAGAGTTTGCAACCTTTCTGACATTCGGAGTTGTAAAACATTTCCATTGAAGACATGTAGTGATTTTAAGCACCTGAAGTCAGCTGGGACTTTCCTCAATTTTTACAGACTGCTCAGGAGTAATCCAGAGATCCCCAGATGGCAGAGTACAGGTTGAAAACCACTGATATACAGATATCATTTGGGTAATCCTCCCAGGTTTTTAATATTCAGTTAATCTCGCTTCCAAAGGGAAGTGTAAGACCAAGAGACTCATGAGCACCTTCTTTATTTGTCATATATATCTAGACTAAGTGAATAATGATATAAAGCCTATAAATAAAAGGAATTTAAAAATTATTTAAAAGCTGAAAATGTATATGTCTTAAAGGTTGTGCAGATATTGGCATTACAGAAACCCAAGGAAAGACAGATGTAAAAAAGGTAGCTGGGTTGTTTCAATTTCAAATAAGTTTAACTTAGGAAAACGCTTAAAGTGCGTGCTTCTAATGTTTTCCTCAATTTCTCATTATTTTTTATAGGACCATGACACTAGTCAAGTATGGTATCTAATCCTTACAGCTTTACCTCCATAAGCTGATATTTTCTGTCTCCAAAATAGGTATTCCTTTGGCATGTTGATTTAATAAACCCAAACATATTCTCACTATATTTACTAAAAATAAATGAATCAGTGAATTGGTTTGTGAAGAGTTAATTTTTAAATTTCAAGTTTTTTCTAAAGCTTAGATTTCAGCTCCCTAAAAGCCTAGTGTAGGGCTTCTTACCTGCTGTCAGAATCCTCTCCTATCTATCCTCTCTGTCTATCTTCTATCTCCTCTCAGAAAAAGAGATATAATTCTATCCCTTCTCATTAAAACCAGTTATTCTTTTTAAAATGTTACCTGGACCTGGAAATGGCAAAGTCTGAATTTCAAAGCCATATCAGATATGTGAGCAGAATTCTTTTCTTAAGTGTCTGCACAACAAGTTACAGCATCAATAGTAAGTACTCTACAGTAAAAAAGCAAGTTGGAGAAATGCCTAAATCCTTCACAAGTATTTTCTTTTTCTTCTGCAGCCTTTACCTTCTCACTCGCACCACAATGTAACAGGGTGCTCAAGCATGGTGCCAGCTTCAAGCACATTAAGAATTCTCTGTGCGATATGTGCACACAATATTTTCAAATACAGCATCACACATGGGCCTGGATCTATGTCTGGAAATGTGATTCCTGTTCAAGTAGCTCTCCAGCCTGATTTCAGAAAAAAATACTCCTCTCTAGCAAAGAATTTTAATCCTATGCTTGAGCGTCATACAAAACAATGAGAAAGACGTGTACAAATGCATAACTCTCAAAATGTGCTCCATTGTTTAAAATAATTATGAAAAATTTAATAATTTTGCTAATTTTTTATCCTTTCTATTCTATTAGTTCTACTCATCAATTTTTCTTGTATCTTTTTTCTGCTGCAAATGCTTTAACAGACTGCGGCAATAATGCTTATAAAACTCTTTGTCCTTCTTTGTCAATGTACATTTTTAGCTGCCTTCTGTTGATTTTGCCTCATACTCTCAGACTGGACTAGACTTGTTTTTCTCAGTCTTGCCCCTTGCAATTTTTGCCTCACTTTGCAGCTCTGCTCACTTACAGTGGTTTCTTTGTCTTTCCATCAATTGAGATGTAAAAAGAGTAATTTAGGAAGGTGGGAGGATATGGAGTGGGAAGTGAGGATGAGGAATCTTCAAAAAGTTTTGCCTGTTTTTTACCTTGTCATGCAGCCTTACATAAAAGCAGCTTCTCCTGGCCATGGCAGGCCAACTACTTTCTCCTCAGCCTATTATGGATGACCTTTCAACAAAACAGCAAAGTCGTTGCCTAATTTTAAGTGCACACAAAAATTTTATTATCTTCAGTAATCACAAGTTAAAGATAAGCATAAACTGACATGATTTGCCAAGTAAGGATGAGCTTAACAATTGTTCTTACTGTTCTGCATTGAATCTTGGCCTAAAGATTGGCCATACCAGTCTTCCACCCTACTGGAAAGTATCCAGCTTCCAGTACTGTGTATTACCTATCTGTGTCAACTAGTCTCATACCTATTTCTTGTCCACTAAGGAAAAGGCTAAGTTTCTGCCTTTGAGTCTGATCCCTGTGTGCCCCTGTCACTAAATCTTAGCTCAGCACAGCTGAACTGCAACTCTTTCAACAG
>NW_024512543.1:977500-1014459 GCF_017590135.1 Pyrgilauda ruficollis
GGGTAAAATGAGACTAAAAAATTCTGCCTTTGGAAAGCAGCCACAGAAATGCTGTCCAGTATGCAATTTATGTAAAACAACTCCTCACTTTAATGTGTTTAATCCCAAAGTGCGAGAAGCTGCTGTTATGAAAAAAAAAGCCTCTTCCAAATGGACACAGTTCCATCCAGTTAAATACTTACTGTACTGTAAGGAATAGTATGTTTTTGAAATTTCAGTCAAAATATAACCACGCATAAAGTGAATTGCATTCAACAGCACAAAGCTTGATGGAAATCACTGAGCCTACTCAGTGTGATAGCCATCCTGGAGCTATTAAGACATTTGAAAATTGGTACACACAAGATCAACAAACACTTAAAAGCCGAGATCTTATCAAAATTCACCTTGCACAGATGGCTTTTATTATTTCTAATTAAGAGTGAGGGACAATAGCACAACAACTCTAACTTATTAAATAATGTTCTGCATTTTGGGGAAGAGAGAGAGAGAACTGGTGTTTTCTGTTGATTTTTTTCCCCCTTCAGTATCAGTGATTCTACGGCTTTTAAATGTGAAGTGGACTGTTTATCTGAAAGTGTGCTGGCAGACTGCCACCATATTTCTAAGATTAAAGAAAGGATTGAAAACAATCAGCTTTCCGAGGAACTGAAACCACGACAATGTGTTTCTGGTTAATTTACAAATACATGTATATATTTAAGGCGAAACTACAGAACCAGAAAATTCCTACTAGTTAGTCTATCACAGGCATTCTTACACTTTATTAGAACAGACATCATATTGAAATAATAAGCATGGGAGGCCTTCACTTCTGCTTTGATCTATATTACTAAATGTCTGACTGGCTTAGATTTAAAATAAACTTTGGTATGTTTGCACTTGAAAACTGGAAAAAGACCACAAGTAATAATTTGTTGTCAGTTTCCATATTATCTTAGCAAAAGTTATAGTTTAGTCTGTACACTGCTGGATGTCCAGAGATGTTAGTCCAGTTACCCCTGCAGTGGCTGAACTTTCTGGTAGGAATACACGTTCTAGTATGGTTGCAAAGATGGTAAGTCACTTCATCATCACGTAACTTCCTGAGATGAATTAAGAGCTTTACCTGCTTTGCAAATCTCTTGCAGGCGAGTGTCATTACAGCCTTAAATGCACAGGTATGTACTGAAGAAGGGTACCACAGGGCTCCTTTTGCTCTGAACATCTAAGGGTTGGAATTTCATGACCCAAACCCTGCCAAATGCATGGCAAATGTGAAGGCAAGATTTCAAGATGTTTAATGATGGCTTTCCCACATTGTGCTGTATAATTTAAAGTGGGTTTTTTTTTTTTCCTGTGTAAATGTTGTCAATTTGCTTCCAATAAATTAAATGACAATTATGCCCTGCACAGTTGGATTCGGTAGTAGACTTGGGAGTTTATATATATGTAGGTAATAATTTTACTCAGACAGAGGTACAGGTTATAGAATTTCATATAAGATTAGCTTATTTTCTTATTTAGAAAGCTATATTCAGAGAAAGAAACACAGAGGGGAGTTTGTAATAAGGAGAATCTAAATTATTCACCCTTTAAAAGCATAATGAGTACAAAATGCTAGGGATTGTTCCAAAAGGCAGGATTAAAGAATACACTGACATCCTTTAACTTTTCTCAGCCTATTAAAAGCATCCCTTAATTGTCTGTTTAAACGTTAATCTCAGTAACAAATGAGTTAACAGTCATAAAAAAAGAAAGAGCTTTGAAAATCTCAGCACCTCTAAAAATTCCCATTCTACTGAGACTATCTCATCACTTTATTGCCAAGGTAACCATGGGTATTTCATGAACTCTTCAGTGCTACTGGATGGTCAAATAGGAGTGCCACAAGACACTCGGTCCTCTGTCATGGATGATCAAGCCAAGTTTCAGACAATGAACTGAGCTCCGAATTGGGTACACTTCTGCTTTTCTGTGAGACTGCAACTCTTTTAGGAAGCAGAAAAAGCAGAATTTTCAACATACAACAGCAATAGAAAATGCTGTGGGCCCATTCCCCTGACAGACTATGCACTGGTAGGGCTAAATTTAAATTATGGCCCTAGTTACCTAAGATATCACCCATCTCATCACACTAAAACCTTTTTAATGTCTTAACTTACACAATGCCACTCTAAATGGTGAAGAAGAAGAGGGTCCTTCACAGAACCAAGATTGCTGAGCACGCTTTTAGAAAACATTGAATGTATCTCTTGAACTAAAAGCTTTTCAAACTTTAATTAAAGCTTACCTGTTCTATCTAGATCTTTTAGAATAATTATCCTTCTCTGTTATTTACATACATGCTGCCAGACATATTGTAATGGTTCTCAAGCACTCATGCCTACATTCTGAGCAGAAAGGCTGTTGTTATATCTCTGTTATTTCCCAGAGAAGACCACTCATGTTAAAAACTGTGAACACCTAATAAAGCACGTGGACAGACAGACTGAGCTGGAGAACCACAGTTGCTGTGGAAGATCTAACAAAAAGCACACCAGCACTCAGTAGCCCTGGTTCCTCCCTGTCAATAAGGGATAGCCATACTTAACTGCTGGATAGTGTAGAACTGATTTGAGCCATATTCTGCTAGTTGAACTAAGGCAAGGAGAAATTAAAAAGCAAAGATAGAATAGATATGGAACAACAATAAATACCATATTCCTGTCTCTACCATATCCCTCACTCTTACTTGTCTGACAAACAAAAGACTAGGAGGACCCACTTTTCTCTGTTTTGCCACTTTAAAGACATCAGGTAACACATTCAAAGAGACAAGCTGATGTGCTAAGGAAGTTCAATATACATGAGAGGGTTGCTGATGACATATGGCTACTTTTAGACACTACAGAAAAGAAAGATGACCAGATGTGTGCTTTGCAAAATGAAAACTTGAGAAGCACATTTACAGGAAAAAAATAGATGTTCTAAGGAAGGTAAGAAAGATGTTAATAAAGTAATACGCAGTATTGTGGTAGAAAAAATTCCTATCACTAGAATGGAAACAGAACAATGACAGAAAACTATACTTTTTGGTGCTGTAAGAAGAAAAACAATTTGTAATCTCTTATACAAAACATTCCCCCTGAAAATTTTCCTCTGAGAAAATTAAAAGGAGAGTAAGCAGTCTGTACAGTGATTTTGAAAACGGAGACTATTCACATGAACAAGAAGGGTGGCAATAAGCATTATCACACATCAAGTACAATTTGGCTCTATTTTATGTGAAAAAGAACTGCAGTTTCTGATGAAAACATTAATATATTACTCTTGTCCCAATTTCTTGCAAAACTATCAAACATTTCAGGGGTTTTGACATGTAAGAATAAACAGACACTTTGGCTCTGGTCTTTTAATTCCAAATTTTCAGGCAGTGAGTTCCCTGAAAGCAGGATAAATACTTGAGTGGTCTGACATAATGAATGGAAAAAAGAATCTATGGAGAAAATATAAGAATATTTGAGGGGAATGGTAGGAAGTTTCATGGTGCACTTTTTAAGGGAGCAAAGAATTTTAAAACAATCCAAACAAACAAAGCAACAAAAAAGAAAATGTAAGAATAACTGCACTACAAGAAAATATTATGGTCACTATTCATAAGACTCTAAAGCTAGATGAGAGAACTGAAAATATTTCTGTTGCAGTAGAAGGCTAGAGTGAATTACAGAAGAGAGAGACACTCAAAAGTTTGACTTAAATTTTGCTGACAGATTAAAAAGAGGCAAAATTGGTAGCTATGGAAAAGATTAAATGATTGACAATATTTTAAAAATGTATTTTAGGTAACAAGAAAGTACTGGAGAGAGAGGAACGGTGATATTGGACCGATGGGTTTTCAGGTCAGTCTCCAGACATAAAGCACAATGCGTAGTAATAAAACCAAACAGTATTACAGCAATTTTCTTCTCCTAGATATTATATGTGATCTTCTAGATGTTTGGATATAAAATCCTATTTTCATTGAGTCAGTAAGAGTTTTGCCATTATATTCCTTAGAATTTTATTTGAAGCCTAATTTAAGAAATTTAACCTTTCAGTAAACATACCAAAATATTGCTTTAAGCTTCTGAAATACAAAATCTATATTTCAGACAAATATTTAAGAGTTATCTGTAATATCTTACAACTACTGTGGAAAAAGACTGAAAAACAATATGGAAGGCATATTAGAACAGATACACCCCAACAAGAACTAAAATTAAAGACCAAAATATGCAATGAACTTGAGACACTATTTCACACCACTAAAAAATCAGTATGGTAAAGTAGTCTCAGAAGTAATGAAGGCAAACAAAACAAAAATACTGTAAATGTTGAAGTAAAAATCATAGTGAGACTGTCTTAAAGTGACAAAGTTAAGCTGTAAGACAGAAAGATTACTTCTAAGTAGTTCCCTCTCTTATTTAGAATGAAGTGTCTCATCAAGTTCTGCTTTGCTAATCTCTCAAGAAAAGACCTGGAGCACATATGGGTGGTATGAACACCTTACTTCAAGCCAGTTAAGAAAATATTCAGTGCTACTAAAAATTGTGCCCTTTTCACTCATATCAGAGTTGTGTCCCTTTTAATGGCATGGCAAAATAGAACTGCCTGGTGAGTCCTGGATTATTCTTGTTCAAAATGGGAATCTTTACATATTGGCAGACTTATCAGAAATCTCTGTTTATGCTGAAGATCAGTCCCACCAACACAATTTGGATGAAAATATCCACTCTTGACCCTATATGTCACTGGTTTTGATGTAAGGTACTCCAAAAAAAGGGTTGTAAATAACAGATCCAGGTATGTGACAATTCTCAAATTTTGCATTTATTCATTTCCACAGTGGTTTTCCATGATTACCTAAATTATTGCCTATGACTGAGGCAGATGATAATTTAATACAAGATCTTTTTACTTAGCCTTTCTGATTTGGAGTAGGAATTTGTGAGTCATATAGACATGTTTAGGAATGGAAACAGCATTAAATATTAAGCAGTGGTACTCACACAGTACAGTTACAACTGTCTTTGATGGTTAAGCTATCTCACGGAACAATTCTTTTTTCAAGATTGGATAAGCCAAAGAATCTCAGATTATATGTTTGAAAAGTCCAGGACCACATAAGGATTTTCACAAATCTGTCCCCAAACAGTCCCAGTGCTCTGCTTTGCAGTATACTCAGGAAATCAGTTCCTACAGGGCTGATTTAATTGAATTTGAACCCCTGTCTAACCTATAGAGCTGGTTCTTTTTTGATTGCCCTAAACCAAAATCTTACAGAAAATGGTTTACAAATTCATTATGAAAGAATGCAGGGTTCACAAAGCCATAAAGATAAAGCCCAGTTTCATTTTTTTTCTGCACTATAGACAGGATTTACAACTGATAGGAAAAAACCCCATGTTCACGATGAATGATAATGGGCAAGGAACTAGTATATTCAATCAGTAGCTGGCTTCTGTTAGCTGGGACAGGGAACTGCATAAATCAAGGATTCAAGGAGACACAGAATAGGGATAATATAACATGTAAATGAGAACAAACATGGCTGTGAAAAGATTAAATACCTTAAATACCCAAGAAGCAGAAATATTTTCTTCATTATTTCAAAGGAAGGAAAGATTCGGTATTAATCTGATCTAAACATGTGAAGCCCCAGAAGCATGAGTGTTAAATAGATTGTCATCGTGCAAAAGAGTGTGTAACATATTGTGGACTATTTAGTGAAGTATCCGTTGCTGAATGTCCAGAAAAGTTTTCTTAACTTCAGCAATACATTGCAAAGCCTAATTTAATGAGGAAGGCAACATGGATTTATGACAGCAAGGTCTTTCTTAATTAACTTCCTAGTGTTGTTAAATAATGTTATCACCAGAGCAGAGGAATGGAAATGCCATAGATATTATCTCTTTCAGTTTTATTACAGCACTTGATATAATTTCAGATTAAAGACTATAAAGTGGAAAAATGTCTCATAAACAAGTAACAACAAGTGGTGGGTTAAGCTGTGAAGAGCAAGGAGACTCTTCACACTTTTATGTGTAATTGAGTTAAGCAACAATATTAGATAAAGCTAGAAATACAAAAGATTCATGCACTGTTAGGCATGAAAGGTATGCTAAAGGGCCAACCTACCACCCCACAAAGGCAACAGAAGTTCTCTGAGGACTTCAATGGAAGCTGAATTGTAAATTTATTAGCCTTTACTGATTAATATAGAAAGACTCTTTTTCTTGAGAGGCAGATGCTGTTAGATAAATTGTGAAAAAATGGTGTAGAAAATTGTAATCAATGTTTTCTGAAACATCTTGGTATAGTACATGAGTGAAAGTATCAATAAGCACAAAAATGTGTACTGTTATCTCCCTCACCACCACCGTGCTGGATCAAAGTTCAAGCTTTGTTAGAGGTCTTTAGTTTAACCTACAATCCTTCAGGTTCTGCTGTTTTGAGGATTTTGGGCTCATCTTTTTCTTCTGCTTTAATTCGGACCTATTGTGCACCCACCAGGCTAAATAAAATCGACAAAGTTGAATAGAACATCTTAATTTTTCACTTCACTACACAAGTGGAGTAGGCAGGGTGAATCACATCAGAGATGCGATACTAACTACTCTGAAGCCTGTAGAACACAAGCACAGGTTAAGTCACAAGTATGGAATGATTTGATGTGAATTAGGTACTGATACTGACAAAATTGCTATACATCTATCATAAAAGAAAAGCTAAGCTATCCAGAACAGATGCCTTCAGCACCAAAACATAAACCAAGAGAATGATGCAACTGACTTGGAAAACTAATGCTATGATTTAATCTGTGTTGTGTTAGAAACGGAAATTTAGATTTTTAAAACATTTTCTGTGCCACATTCTGGCAGTGATAGTTGCACAGTGCTATTAAGCAGCACTTCATTCCATCTGGGAACCCTTTGAGTTTCATTGGGTTACACACAGAATAAAACACTAATCAGTACAAGTAAGGTCTGGCTCTGGGTTTGGCTCATAGACAGAGGACTGGAGAGAGAACTTTGTTTTGGTTAGTCTCTGAGTAGGAGACTTTGAATTTCCTTTTTACCTAAGCTACATCTGCTGAGCTAGTTTATTACAAAAGAAATGGGAACTATGGCAATACATAGCTCCGAGTGTCTCCCATTCATACCATAAATATGTGAGGCCATGGCTCTGGGCAAGCTTTTCAACACATTCAGTAGCAGGATTTGATAGAATGCAACAGCTAACTCTCATTGCACCTCTTAATTTGCTTGCTGGAACTTGGCAATTTACCTTTCAAGAGCCACAGACCAAGTGGATATCTGTTTGGCACACACAAAAGTTCTTTTCAGGGATCTAGTGAAAGGGTAAGGTATGGACTGCAGCTTAATGAAGTTATAAGCTAGTGACATATCTTGCCAGAAAATATTCATGATCTACTAAAAGGAAAGAAGACTAGTCATCACAAAATAAAGGTTTATGTGTTAATTATTAATGTGTATAGTTTAATTTGTATTTAGCTGATTCATACATACATATATAAATACATATATATATGCACACACACTGAATCCGCAAAGCAAAGGCAACGGCTGCAACAACTTTGGTGGTGAAAAGATGCCACATTAATAATGAAACCCTGAACCATTCATAGGTAAGGCCAGGTTTATTTGGCAGTTCATCTGAGTTTTGGCAAATGTTGTAAGACTTTGGGTTGCAGTGCTGCAATCGATGCTTTCATGTGGCAACTAGATGAAACTGCTGTGGTTCAGGCTAAGTCTCACACTACATCTGAACCCAAAACCTCAAAGATGAAACCTAAGCCATGAATTTACATAAATTTACAAACATTTGCAAAATTCTGCAAAGGAAAACTGCAGCTCAGATCTTCAAAGGACATCTATTTTCCAAAGCATATGTAGATTCTGTTTGCTATTTGCCGAGTGAGTCCAGAAGAGAAAACTATTTGCTGTCCTCTTCCTGGAAAGGCCTCTTTTCTGCATCTGAGTAGAACTGCAAGAAGTTGGCCAGCTACTGGTGACTGTTATGAGGTTTAGAGCAAAAATAATGTTTTATGGTTTTGGGAGTGTGAGGTTGAGGGCTTTGAATTGAAAAGGCCCTTTTGGACAAGGATTTCTAGAATACAGATCTAAAAAGAATGAAGCATCTGAAAAAGCATTATGCCTGATTTAAAGCATTTACTAGTGGTCATGCCTCTTCTTTAAAGTGTTATGATTATGATTACGTTTAAATTTAATCCACTTCTGAAGGACAGCTATGGTATGTGAGAGGAGAGTGCAAGTACATGGAAGAGGAAATAGGCTTTGCAAGGATAGGAAATACAGGGATGCTAATGCAGCAAGACATAGGCTTTATTTTGGTAAAGGATTTAACTCAATCTCAGGAAGGCAACATGGAACAGAAAAGCGAATCTGGGGAAGTCAGAGTAAAAGGTGGCTGAAGAGCAGAGAAGGGCTTTAGAGCAGGAAGTGTGGGTGTCAGGAAGCCAGAGGGACTGAGAGGCTGGTTTTCAGCAGGGCTGAGGTGGGAATGATGGGAAAGGAAGTATTTTCAAATCACATTAGAGTTTGATCAACACCTGGGCATCTCTGGTTTGTTTCAGAGTTCCTCTGTAGAGATCAAATTAATTTATTGATAAGCCTCGGATTTTACAAAGTATTAAAGACCTCAGGAAGTTGTTGCAGGTGGTTTATAATCGCAGTTATTTGGGTCTTGCACGTTTTTTCCATATTTGTTTGTATTTGCACAACTTGCCAGTAGTCTTAGGTGTAACAATATATGCTCTACTTTGATGTTCTGCCTACCACTCCCACTGAGCACAATATGCTGATTTCCCCAGGCTTAAAATGGAAAAAGCATGAAAACACAGATACATACACAACCCATCACATACAGGCTTAGGAAACAGTAGATAGCAACATCTGCCATAGATCTGCAACATTTTAAGAATATTTACTAGGAAAATGTTAAAAGAATGTATAATATTTACACATAGAAAGTGATCCCAAGTGTTTTTTTTCAGAAGTGTGTACTGTTTTGCTATGTGCCAGGTGCTCTGAGCTACCACAGATCTGTAAAGAAGCAAGAAGTATTTGGTGCCACAGAAACATTTAGGAACCTAAAAACAAAGCTATGCATGATTAAAAGAATAGGAGTTAGGTGGCTAATTCACCCAGTTCCACTGGGAGCTAGGCATGTAATGTATTTAGTTACTTTTGACAGTTTCAGAAGTTTTCATCTGCTTATTTAGTCACCCACATGTATTTAAGATTTGATTTAATAGAACCTGTTGACCTTTCCATTTAAGATTGGATGCCCTCCCCAGGGGCCACCATCTTGCTGAACATCCAGTCATAGCTATCCACTACCTCTAAGGGAGAATAATCTCTGTCAGTATTTTGGGAGTTTGTGGAACACCCATAAATGCTTAGGAAATTAGGCAACTTGAAATTAAAGCCAAGCAATTTACTTGATCTTTTACTGCCCATTTCTTCTGGGTAGCTTTTTAATAAATTCTCCTTACAATCAATAAAATATATTTATAACAAAGTACCACACTCCTACCAACAATCTGTGAGCTGGTGCATACACTTCACGGCTTATAAACTGACACACTGTAATAGCTGCACAGTTTTTAGCAGCTGTCTCTCACACCATGTGTCCTGCCCAAGTAGAGACTGAAATTCAGACATGGTGTTCAAACACTGGGATTATCCTGTAATTTTCTGAATAGATGGCAACCATATGATAATTAATTCCCTAAAACCAAGCAGGGAGAAACAGCTGAAGAGGGGAAGGTTTTTTACATTGCAAAGAAGATGCAATACCCAGGGGACTTTCAGATATTCTGGACGTGGGTACAGACAGGATAAGAACTTCAATAGTAAACAGATAACTTGATATTCTGTTCCTTTCCACTCTTCAGTTTTGGAAATAATTTGTGACTTTCATAACAAACATCAGGTGAATATGTACCTCCATTCTTATACTTAACTCTAAATTTATTTATGGAAAAAAGGAGTCCAGAAATCTGAATTCTATACTGATTTTTAAAAAATTAATCTTCTTTTTTCTTTTTACCTGAATGAGGTTAAAAATCCTCTCCTGCAAACTGCAGAAAGAACTTAGAGCCTGGCCTTCTACCTCAAGCACATTCCACACAGGAATAGTGGCATGCTTTTAAAAATATTTTTTCAGCCTTAAAAATACTATTCTTTCCATCTGCCCCTACTGGCTCTGCAAAGTAGTGATAGGACAGGAGGTCACTCATCCCAAACGCAGACACCAAAAGCTCACAGACCCTGCTAAACAGTTTTAGCTCCGTACCTTAAATGGAGGGGGAGATGCAAGATTTTGTCCTTTACTCAGAAGCACTACTAAGATGGTCCAATTTGCATCTCTTATATGCAGGAACAAAAGTTTTGAGTAATCTTAATCTTTATGCTGTTTTCTTGGCTTTCTAACCACAGTTGAGTTGGCTCATGCAGTTATTGGAATTAAGAACTGACTCTCAGCAAATCACTTGATTTGCATAACGTACCTGCTTTTTACAGTGATTTCTTCAACAAAATCTTAACAAGCTGACTTATTCTTTCTTTTTATTCCACTTTTTGATAGTACATAGTGCTGAAGTTGGCAGACCTTCTTTACAAGATTTTAAATTTTCATATTCTGTTGAAATTCAGAGGAAAAGTTGAACATGCTCTTAGCATTACAAAAGACTTGTGCCATTTTCATGTTTAGCTTAAGAAAGTAGCCAATAAATTAAGTTGAAGAATTACCATAACTTAATATTTGTGTGTATTTAGAATACTTTTCAGACAGGAATCTCAAATGTCTTCATGAATGTTAAGGAATACAAGCAATGAAAACCTTACTATGTCACTCCCTAGAAGAAGAAAGCAAGGAAAAAAGAAGCAGATTTTGGGTGGATTAAGGGAGGCCTAGAGATACCAAGTGCCTGACCTAATGTCATATGGGAGGAAAAATACACAGCTGATGACAGAATCAAGGGATGAGTTTACAGAGTGTAGCAGTAGATTCTGCATCAAGAAAAGACACCTCAATCAGAAATCAGATTTTTAAGAGTACAGTCAAAACCCTCTAGTTTTATAAGACAGGCACTTAAGATCTATGAGTGATGAATGAATGATTATATTTCTCCAACTACAAAAGGTAATACTTGCATTTTGTTTGAATACAGAATAATTCCTGAAATAATTAAACAAACAGAAACAGTTAGGACATGTTGGAAGAACTGAGATTATGGCTGATTTTCAAAGAAGTTTTAGGTTTAGAGGTGTTAATCCCATCAAAAAAAAAAAAGAAAAAAAAAAAGAAAAGGGTGTCAAACTGCCTCAGGCCTCATTGAAATTCTCAGCTCATATCACTGCGACTGATTGCATAGGAACACAAATTAGAGTTAAAATGGGATTTAATTCTATCGTGCACGTATGTTCATTTTTTTACTGCTATCATTCATTCATTGCTTTATTTTAAATGCACCTTTCATTAAGTGATTTGCAGTAATAAAACAACCACAGAGAAAACACTCCTCCTTCCATACCCCCCAAAATCCTAAAATATTAAAAAGGAATAATAAGCGATGGACCATAGCATCAAGTGCCTTGAATTGACACCGCTTCTTTGCCAGTTTAAACTCGCTGAGTACATGGCCTCCCGTCTTTTTGTGTTTTCTGAGGTTATTCTCAGCAGCACCTGCACAGTAAATAAAGGTAAAAGTGCAACAAAATAGACTCAGACATATCAGCGAATGAGGAGCTCTGCTTCCCATATACATTAGTGAACTTTTCTCCTGACAAACAGGCTATCACCGTATAATGGGCTTTTCCTGAAGTTTACTGCGGCACTGTTTATAATAACATTGCATCCAGCCTGCCTTGTTGGTACTTTTGCATTGCAGGGTAACAGTTCTGAGGTGGCAGCAAACAGCTTCCGTGCTTGTGTCAGGAGAAATAAAACTGTTATTATTTCATACACTTCAGAGGCCACACTCGAACTCAGCAGTTCTGCAGAGCTGTTGTGAACAGAAAGCTCTGCTGTAGAACACCGGGCTGCCCCCTCAACAATAAACCGTCTTCTCTCCCCTCTGTGTTTGGCTTCCCGCCAGTTGCCCATTTGCTTTACACCATCAATTTATATTCACTGAGATGGTGTAAGGTTCTAGAACAGCACTGATTATCAAATCTGCCTGCCAAACATATGAGCAGTAAAAGCTGGTCTTCCAGAGTCCTACATGTATCATCCAAGGGCCCGATCCTGCAAGCTCGCCCGACAGGGAGCAGCGCTCAGATCAGCCAAAGTCAACAGAGCCCTGAATTCACAGCAGCAAATGCCACTGCTGGGAAAAAGTGAAGTCCTCAATGGCTTGGCTTCCCTGCACAGAGTCTAAAAGGAGTGATTTTTAATAACCCCACCGTGGCATAAGCCCTGGCGGAGTCGTCAGAGAGAGCTTGTAGCTTTTGTCACATATTTTGATTACTATTTCTTTCAGCAGCAATTTGCCAGATGACACTATCTCTTCTGGTATATGTGACGCAGTTTTTAAAAAGCCTTTAGAATAGCCATGCAGTCACTCATTCCTTGCTAATCCCAAAAGCGGGAAAACCAAAAAGCTCTTGCCTTCTTACCCCCTCCCTCATCCAAAACAATCCAAGAACAGAGTTCAAAAAAAAATTAAAAATGTTGACACTTTAGAGAAAGAATTTAAAAGGAATACACAGGCTGATCTTTATTTGCCTTTAAAGCCTAAGAAGCATGCAATTCTTGCTTCCAAACTTTCTACTTAATCATGAGGTCTAGGAATTTACTTATTTAAAAGGAAGCTTATATTCTCAGAGGAAAGAAAAAACAATATTTACAGCTGGGATGGTTCTTTAGAAAGACACCAAATGTCATGAGAGCAGCATTCACGAGGACTGAAAACACTGCATTAACAATGGATTTTAGCAAATTAATTAGCCTTGCCCATTTTAATTTATCTTTCACAATGCTCTAAGCTTGTGAGAATCAGCCACAATGGGTTTTGTTCATAAGTTACTTTGCATCTAAAAAGAATTAGAATATTTCATGCTTGCTTTTCCGTGTGGTCATATATTGGCAATCCTAATTTGAATCCTTTCACCTCATGTGCAATTAGTTCTCACTGAAGCCAATAGACGTCATCCATACGTAAGGAAAGTGGGATGGATCTTTAATGAGTGGGAAGTAAATGTAACAATGAAATAGCTAATGAAGAGGTTTTACAGAAACAATGCAGCTTTCTGGATTTGAAACAAACCAGCAGAGATAAATACATCTACCTACTCTTTACTTAAGAGCTATAATATCGGGCTCACTTAATGCATTCAAAAGCATGCATGCATTTTCCAAATGCTTCCTAGTTATATTAATCACATCTCAATCCTAAAATGAACTCTGCGAGAAGACTTATGCACATCCATAGTGTTATCTGGAAGATTACAGCCTTTATTGCTGACTATTTGTAAATAAGGATAAAAGTCAGCGTAGGCATCTCTTCAAATGCAGCTTTAAAATACCATATGTCCTTATGCTTGTGTTATGTGATGAAACCTGACAGATCAAAGGACCAGATTTCCCACTCTACATTGATTATTTACTATCATTCATTTTCATGCATTTTAATATGTGGTATCTACATTTAGGTTCTTGAGAGCCAGAGAGAATTCAAGCTGCAATACTTGGATCCAGACTCTGAACTTCACATAGCTTGGGGATCTGGCATTTTGGTTCAGCTTTTCCATTATGTAAACAACAATGTATGTCAGATGAAGTCCACACTGTCTTCAAGCCTGCTTCAAGCTGTCTTACCCCTTTTCTCCTCTCCAATATATTCACCTTTTCTCCCTCATAAAAGGAAAAAAATCATTTCACAGCTAGAAATTCATAACAGATTTTGACTGCAGGCATCAATCCTTCAAATCACTGTGTAAGTCAGTGGCAGGCCATGTTGTCTTTCTAAACACAAACTAACAGAGTGACCTGACAGAGACAACAACAGGGCTTCTGACACTTCTTTTATTGCCCACTCATAAATTCATAAAGGCATGGATACTATCACCAACTGGTAAGTTTGCTAGATAAACAGCAACACCAATTTAATGGCTTGCGTACACATTGTAAAACAGAGAATCTTTATACAAAGAAATCAGATAAATCAAACATGAGCTGAGTCTTAGAGGGAAGCAATTAAAGCTTTAAGGTAAAGTTGCTGAGGGAAGGCCCTGTATCACATTATAGTGTATAATAGAAAATGTGTTAACATGGAGTACAGTATGTGAAATTAATTAGTAATATAAAGCACTTCTAAAGAAGCATGTCCATTGACAGATAAATAGATTAAACATAAGAGATAAATAACCCATTCAGAATCTCAGCTCTTTTTTTTTTTTTATCAAAGAGAAGAAATGAAAAAAGAAATCAAACTTCCTAAAAGACAGAGGTGATAAAAGCATAGCTAAAATAGACATTTTAAAGCCGACTTGTTCGCCCCAGGCTAGTGATTGAAAAGAAAAAGCATAGCTGGACCATAAAAAACCTATTGGACCATATTTCATTTGCTATAGTATATTTAAATGTTTCACTGCACACCAATTTAAATCTAGTGCCTTATAGGCTAGTATAAAATACCTCAAGCTGTACTACTTTCTGAGCAACTGTAAAGAACCTTTCTTTGAGAAAGACTTCTTACAGATACCTGACATAGCCTTTCTTAGGGTTAGAAACATAAGGCTGAATGGGAAAATTTTTTATGCTTCTTTTCCCCCCCTACCAAAACAGGAACACCATCTTCTGTTAGGATTAAGGGCTGCTAGCACAATACAAACTGGAACAAGAGGAGCTCCCAGAGCCCACATACAAAAGCTTAACATGTTCTCTAAATTCCATTTGTACCATGTACAGCTCTCCATGTAAAGCCCAGTCTGGGGGTCTCTACTTGTGTTTTCTGTCATGCAATTCAAAGAATTGCATTGAATTTCTGGTGCAATTCAAGGAACCATTCAATTAATTGCATATAAAATCCATACCTGCCACTTATTCTTCACTGATTGTTTCTGTGTATCTCCCTCCTAAGCTTCCACCCAAAAAAACTTCCCAAAAAACTTCTCCAGTTCCATCTATGATGGTAACATACAGCTGACAGTTGAGCACGTTCCTCTTTCCAATTTGCCTGATGAAAGATTCTGGTAGTACAGAACCTGGGACAATATTACTTCCCTCAGGTTATATTGTGGTCACTTCCCAGCAACATCTTTGGTGGTACAGACTCCAATTCAAGGATCTCAGGTTTATGTCCATGGCACCCAATATGCTGAAGTGTCATTTGCTCTCCACCACCTGAATTAGGTGAGCAGTGCAAAAGTTACTGTGTGAGTTGACAATCACCTTGATTCCAGAGTGGAACTTGCTATCCAGAGGAAAGCAAGTTTTGTTTTGGTGAAAGTAGGCTTCATTCCCACAATGATAGGAGCCTACCTGTTAACCATCATAACACAAAATGATTTTAAATCCTCCCTAAGGGAAATGTATTATCTACCATTTCTGTATAAAAAGGAGTGGCGGATGGGACATAAAGGTAAGTATTCTAGATATATGTCAAAATCAGCTGTTTCTCCAGCAGCTTCAGAAATGTGCATCATTGCTTTAATACAGATGGTTAGAATTTGTGTTAGATTTGTCTGGGTGCTATAGAAAAAATATAACCTGTAGCTCTTTTGTAAAGCGGAATGCAAAGTCAGTATTCACCTGCTGGAAATTCTGACACTGCAGAGGGGCACTTGATCAGGATATTATGAAAAAGCAGAAGTTAGTAACACATCCAAGAGTGAAGAGAGAGGGCACAGGACATATTTCGAATGAGTAAATCACACTAACTCTACAATTCAAATTTTAAAAGCATTTTGAGCAAGTTAGATACAGAAATTAAAGCTGCCCTGAAGCAACTTTAATTTACGTGACTGGGAGATTTGCTATCACTATGTAACTGCCAAAGCCTCACTGCATTTGGCAACACCACAGAAGTAACATTCTCATATAGGCAAATCACTCACTAGTAATACTTGCACCGAATTAACCTGTATAAGAATTTAAATCCAAGGAGTGCATTTAAAGACAAATTCTGTCCTCATGAGCAGTGCTAAAAACCTGCAACAACTTACTACCAGTCCCTCTCTTTCTAATTTCTGGAAAAGGAAATTTGACCTTTCAGTTTATTTTAGACAGAACAGGTATTCCTCTTGTAAGGCAGTATTTCCATTTGCTAAACTTTGCTTTCTAAAGTGATATTTGGTCTGCAGAATGTTTGCCGAAGTCTCAATTATTTTGGAAAGTTTTAGCAAAAATGATTCAGCCATTTCTGAAAATGAAATTAAAGAAAAATATTGGTATGTTGTTTCTTACTATATTTAATTGAGGAGAATGTGCTTTGGAACAGAAGCATAACATTTGGAGAAGGGATGGCCCTGCTCTTGGGGATGTGCCTTTTGCCATCTCTTTGAAAATCCACCCACATTTGGCCAAGCTATAAACCTTTGAAAATTTTCAATTAGCACTAGTTTAGTAAAGACATTTAAGAGTTTGTCAGCTAAATACTTCAAAGACTCCATCTGTACTGAACATGCTCCAGCCTGTACATGCTGGCATCTGCAGCACCCCCACAGAAAAAGGGAGTGTGCACTGCTCCAGCTCCGAGCAGGACTTCCTTGGAAATGGTCCTTCTCCATTGCTGTGGACCTTCCTAGACCAGGGACTGCATATAGGGTGCTGTCATCTGGTTTCTCTCCATCCCACATCTGTGTGGCAAGAGGGACCACAGGGGAGTATGTAAAGCTGGCATTTTCTTTTAATGTTTGCCACCAAAGTCTGCCATTACAAAAAGCCTTCAAAGGAGTGCATTAGTGGGAGGCTCTTTTGCAATGAAACGGGAGCTAAGTCAGGTCCCAGCTCTTCATCCAGTCTCCATTACCTGTGTCACCAGCCCTGATATTTTTTTCCTTCATCATTTCCCTCATCCCACTTCAATCCCAGGGTCCAAGTCCAGCAGCTGCCTCCTTCTAGTTTGCTCCTAGTAGCTTAATTAATTTGCAGTCACCTTCTCCCGGTGCGCCAATTCTACTCCTTTACAACTGGAGTCTCCCCATTTCCAAAGGTACTGTCATCCTCCTTGCTGAGCCATCCTTCCTCATCTCCTCCTTTGTTTCATGGTATCTGTCAGTGTGACAAAAACTACATCCTTCACTCTCTTGGACAGCTTTGATCCCCTCTGCATTTAACTCTGGCAGCTTCCTCCATTCCAGTCCTGGGTATCAGAAGGAATCCTAGGTATGGGATAATAGTTCATTGCTTCCATGCCTGGCTATGACTTTCAGCTACTTGGAAACAGACTTGCAACAGAACATCTAGTCCCTCCACAACACGAGTGCAGTTTCAGAAACACAAGGTTGTGTGGGATTCGTGATTCTGGCTATTTAAGACTGAAATTCTGAAGGTTTAGCTATCCAAACTCAGAAAGACTGTAAGCATCTGTGAATTGTAATATTGCTAACACTTAGCTGTGGACAAATTGTTGTATTTTTATAGGGAAAGCAAAAGCACACTCCTAATGCTGACCTGTAAAATCCTTCCCTCTCACAAATGGGATCACTAAAGTCTCTAGCACTATTTAAGTTAAATATTGTGCACTATTTTTTTCCCCCAATATATTTTGTCTTAATTTTTTCTTGACATTTTAGCTGTCTTTTACAGGTCCTAAACAGGACATTGAGAATGAGTTCATGATGTTATTTTGAAGTTATTGGTATGCCCTGTATCTCAGAATCAGAAAATAAATGTTTTAAATCCTAACTAAATATTTTAAATGTTTTAAATTGGTGGTGTCTCTAGGTATGGCCTTTTATTTGGCCTTATTATATAAGTAATATAAATGTGTAATGTGACAGGGACTTGTAGGAAATTTTAATTGGCTAGAGTATTTAATTTTGTGTACATCTTTATAGTACCTCTAAGCTGTCTGAAAACTTTAGCTTGTTTGTCTCACATGGACAAATTTTTGTGAACTGATTTGTTTTCTCCATTTACTTTCCCTGCTTTTCCATCAGCTTTACTGGTCAGAGCAAATGCAAATCAACTTTATTAGTCAAAGCAGTTAAGGTAGTTCTTGATGTTGGATAATTTTTTTGTCAGTAAGAAGAGTACTGTTAATTTAATTACCTAACACAACACTTTGTCTCAGAGGTGTTCTATCCATTGCACTGCATTTTATAGATCACTAAGCAGCATTAATTGAAGCCCAATTCCTTCAGTTTGGCTAGGGGAGGACTGTTTACAAAATGGGTTTTCTATTGAAGGAAAGAGAAGATGAAGACCAAAAAAAACCAATAAAAATGTACTTTGTAAAATTTTCGTATTCCATTTTTGCAATTCATGACAACATGGAGAGCTTGAAAGCTGAGCTTTGTATATCTACCAATTCCACAAACCTGCAAAGCTTCTGGCCTCTCTGTCTTCTACCTAGATAAGGTGATTAATGCTCAAAGATTACCATGGCCTGAAATGGCCTAACTGATCTGGAAAAGTCAAGGAAACCTTTTCAGTTTGGGGGGATTTTGTTGGAATGGCTGCACATATGAGTAAAGTCACCTCATATTTTTCTGGGTTCTGCATTCAGATTATAATATCGATTCCAGGAAATAATTTGTGACTTCCTCCCTGAAAGTCTGTGTGGCATCTGATCATAGGAAAGAGTCTGTTAGACTAAGAACAAAAGGTTTGACAGAACCAAAGCTTCTTATGGTCAGCCCATGTGTTGCAAGTAGGACAAAGCTACACAGCAGCACACAGCACAAAGTTCTCAAGTTTCAGACCTAGTGGGCTATGCAAGCTGATGGAAAATTTTCTTTTTAGTTTTTATTTCTCTTCAGGGGTGGTGTGGTTATGAGATGGGATCAATGCTGTATACTACTTTGTCCACTGTGAACACTCTGCTTTTCACATACCTACATTTTGAGGAATTCAAGGAAAATGAATGAAACAAACGAAGAATATGAGATGCTTAACTGACAGATTAGGATTTTTAAAACAAACAATCAAACAAACCAACCAGCAAGTAGATTTCTCAAATCTAATGAAAAAGCAAAAAACTAAAGAAGAAAAATTGACACAGATAGAAACAGAGTTCTATCAAAGGTTATGCTTTCTAATAAATGCTTTGTAAATTTATTTACACAGTCTTACAATTAAAAATACCAAATCAGTGTCCATATTGTGAGAAAACACTGAATTAGCTTTTTAGGCACGAAATTCCCTCAAAATTGCCTCTCTATAAGTTTGTAAAACAAAAATCCACATTTGCTGAAATATGAGGACTTTTTGCTTACAAACTTGGCACTTGGAAAGTGAATCTTTTTGGCACTTGAAAAACAAAAACTGTCTGCTGTAGAAAATTGCTTGGATATTGAGCACTGAAGGAAGAAGCTTTTAAAACTCCCCAGAAAGGAAAGATTTTTAAAGCATAGTTTGATAATTCGTGCAATCTCTGCATTGCATGTCTGCATGGAAATCCCCAGCTTTTTTATCATCTTAAAAAAAAAATTTCAAAAAGTAATACAAAATGATACTGAGGAAAGTCAAGGTCTGAGGCCCTGTCTTCCTCCCATTAGATTTAATATAAAATAAAAATAAATCCTATTGTTTGTCCTCTTGTCTAAGACAAGGCTGGGAATGAGATGTGGAAACTAAATCACGCTGTCAACTTAAAGGTAGTTCTTTTAGGTCAGGGCTCTGGCACACCAGCAAGTCATTGTAGGAAATGCAAATTTCCACTTTGCATTGCAGTAACCTCTCTGTTCATAGGGACTTCTGTCTCCAGGGCTGACAACCTGGCAAATTTCACATGCATTAAAAAAAAAAAATCACACAAAAAATTAAACAAAACCAGAGTTGAGGAAAAACACATCAGTGCAGAGGCTCTATTTATAGAGGAATTTGGACCTTCTGTGATGTATTTTAAGTGCTTTTCTTTTTCCACTCAATACATTAAAGGGACATGATCAAGGCTAAAGAAACTAAAATTAGACCTGCCAGCTGTGTTTTGGTTTGTGAGTATTCACAGGTCACGTTGTCCCTGTGCACTCACTGTCTGATCCATTCCCTGCAGGAGGAAAAACACTGGAACCTAAAGGAATTCTGATACCCCTTATGTACTTCAGGATAGTCTCTGCTCTCAGAGTAAATTAGACAGACAGAAAGAAGCAAGCAGACACATACTTCTGATCTTGGAAAAAGCATAGGGATCTTGGATTGTTATTTTATTCTTAGCATCTATGTTTGATCTTTCATTTTGGGAAAATGATATGTTTAAAAAGTTTATACAGGAAAAAATACATTAATATACTGAAACATATTTGATTTTGGGTCAACTGTGCTATCTTTTACAACATTTTCTGAAAATATCTAACCCTTCCATAATCCTGCCAATACAAGCTGAGTTTTTTTGTGTCTTAAATCATTCATTAGTCTGCCAATTTTCCACCTAATAGCTCAGCTAATTACTGAAAAGCAACTCTAGATAGTTTGCAATTGCTCTATAAAACTTATTAAAATTTCGAGGGGCAGTTTCTCCAAGAAGCATTAATTTGACCTCTAATTTTCAGGTGATGCAATCCTAACTAATTTGCTTTCACAAGTCGAGTAGTACACACATAACTGTATAGTTTGGCTGTTTTCAATCTCTGCATGTACAAAATAAAGAATTTTGCGTTGAGGACCTCAAAATTAGATGCAGTTTTGGATAGTTTGTCCTTATAAACCTGCCAGATAATCTCTGCTTTTGTCAGAACAATCATCCAAATGAGTCAGTCAAATAGACATGGGTGTGTTATTGCCCTGTAATTAAGGACTGAGAAAAATCTGTAATTTTCAAAGTACTAATTGAAAACGCATGTGGAAATGTTACAGAGAAAGCTAAATTTAATAATGTTAAAAGCAGTGCTCCTTTCAAAAAGAGGTCCATATTTTGAATCAGACTAGGTCTCTAGGAGAGGCAACTTTTTTTAAATACAAATACAAAATTTAAGCTCAAGCAAACCCTGGAAAACCCGGTTCAAAAGCAGCAGTGTTAACAGGATTCTTTACAGTGCCTCTCTCTCCCAGAAACCCAAGATGAAGAAAGCAGTTGCATAGAACCAGAACAGCTCCAGCTCCCTCCTCGCTGGACTCATGGTTTCAGTATTTCTGTAAAACTGGCTCACAGGTGACAACACTGCAGAAATGCATCATACCTTTCAAATGCACCTAATTAAATTTGAATGGGGCGGGGGATGCTGCACTGTACCCTGCAATACTCATCCTCCAGCCCCTTTCAACTCCCCCTCAGTCTTTTGGGCAGCTAAGAAGGTCTCACACTATGCAGCTAGACATTTGGTTTCAAACAATATGGAATTTGTGACATGAGTTCATAAGGGAATAATACATTACAGAACAGGAAAGATGTAAACAGGGATACATCACAGACAAAGAAAATATTTTGAAGATAATGTAACAACTTTGTTTATTGATTTGCTTTCCTATCCTGTCTGCTGTTTAAATTTAAAATATGTATATCAAGGCAAAACGAGTTATAGCTTAGTTAGCAAAATATTTGCAAATCATGCACACACAGAGAGAGAAAAACTCAGAGTTCTTAGATCAGGATGTACTTGGAAGCAAGAGAAAACAATCATATTATCAAGAAAGAGATAAGGATCCCTCTGCCATCATGTGATCTTTTCCCTTCCAAGGTCTAACTCTTTGGAGTCCACAGAACAAAGTGGTCAGGGCCCATGCAGTGAGAACTCATTCTGGTAGGTAGAGAGGTGTATGTGAGATTCTTTCCCACTCCCATGCAAAGATTTAAGTAAATCCATGGTAACATCCAGGTAATATTTTACAGTAATAGAATGACTGTATTTTATAATACTAGAAAACCACAGGACAAATATAACTTAAAGACTTCAAACAATGGTAAATTAAATCTATGGAGTCCAGCATATTTTTATTATCTATGCTGTGCTGTACAGTTTGTGTAATAAGGGATAGTTTTTATAATTTTTCTCTTGCCATTTAACTTCAATTCTGCAGCTATACAGTTTTTGAAACAGCAAATTCTTGATTAGTGTGCGGTGATGATGCAAAATTACAAGTGTGAATTAAGGCAATATTATACTACATTCATGTACTTATCAGGAAGCATAATACACATGCTGGGTGGCAACTATTCAGCCACTGGAGCGACCTCACTAGTTTAATATGCTGAGAGTTGCTGTATAAAGTGAGAAAACAAGTGTATCAGCATGCATTAACCATGTTTTGCTGTAATCATAAGCAAGTTTTGCTGATATGTATTAACACAAGGCAACTTAAAAAAAATGTAGATGCCAAGTGTAAAAATGTTGTTGATATACAATGTATATTAAAAAGTAGGAGTAGTAAAATGAGATCTAGAATTTTGTTTTTCCATAGATTAACTTGCTAAAGAGATTAAAAACAACCAACCAAACAAAAAAGTCCCCACTACACCACACAACAAACATACAAAACACATAACAAAAAGCTCTTATTTTGTCTATCCAGTTGTTAACAAGTACATATACCAACGTACACATTTACTGTGTGCATGTTCCTGTGCATATATCTATACATACACAGTGAATACAGAAGATATTTTAATATGTACATAGATTGTCACATATAAACACATATGCTCCAGAGCTTTCCTTTTAGTGTTTTTCTTGAATCTTTACATGAATAATACCCAGCATCATGGACCTTGAACACTGATGACTCTGGTTAACGCTTTTATCCTTTGCTTGAAATTACAGGATCAGTCTAGCCAGAATTTATGAGAACCAGACCCCAGACCTCACATAGCTCACATATTAGACCATTAGGTATCTAACTACCTCTGAACAATTTCAATGCATTATCTTGCCTTCTCCCTGGGGCACAAACTTCACTCGTCCATACTTTTAATATATTTTGTCTGCATGAAGCAGATCGAGTTATTACATGCCAGCAGATCACGACTTACAGAAATCTCATTGCTCTACAGTGATGCAACTAATATCTCTCCCTTCTCCCTTCTGAGAGAGTGCAGTAAAGAAATGGTCAATGCCATAATTTTCACTAAATTAATTGAGAATGTATTGAATGAAGATTTGCTATTTATGCTTGCAGATGGGCTAATTAAATATTTCCACCTTGAAATATATTTGTATGTGCATATATGTCCTTATATACCACTATCCATATTGACATAGCTAAAAAGAACAATTTTTCAAATTGCTTAAAATGCTCACTGCTGCGCTTCACATCGTGTCCTTCTGCTGAGAGAGGCTGAACACTTAATTTTCAAAGATACTGTAAAATCCGGGTGTTGTTGCAAACATACCTTTGCACTATGGGACTGGAGTGGTTTTGTTTTGGGTTGGGGTTTTTTTGATTGAAATATAACATAAAGTAAGATTAGAAATCAATTGACCTGTGAACTCTCTGAACCTTTTACCTGGGTTGCAAAGCCATTACGTTCTTTTCTTTCATTAGCTTTTTGTTGGAGCAAGGCTGAACAGGAAACAAGGGTGATCCTGTCTCGTCCCTAGAGATTTTTCATCAGCTGGCTCAGTTTACAGGAATAAAAAAAAAATTGGAAACATGTAACAAGTCTGAAACCTTGTATTTTTCCTAAATATTATGCTCAGCATTATAATACTAATATTAACAGCAGAGGACAATTGGGGAATTGCACTCTTTTTGGAATTCCTCTGCTGCAAAATGGTATACACGTATTTTTTCTGCATTAAAGTACCTGTCTTTATACCCCAGTTCTAGCTAACAAAGTGATTCTAGTTTGGATCTGCTAAATTAGTTTCCTTTATAGCTTTCATTCTTAATGAACAGAGGATTACCCACAGCAATTTTTGTATTTCAAATTTAAATTCATTCTTAAAAATCAGAAGTGAAAACCTTGCTTCTCCTTTCCAAGGCAGTTTGAAGCCCTGTTCTGCAGAGTGCTCAGTGTCTTGACAGAGATGCTTAGTGCCCGAGCAACCGCAAGAGAAACAGAGATACTCGGCACCTCAGGGAAGGCGCTTCACACTCCACAGGATTGGACACTTAATTCCTAACTAAAACAAACTCCATCAAAAGGTCATCAGTCCTGGAGACTAAAACAGTTTTGATGAAGTCCAGTCTCCCACTCTGTTGACAAGCGTCTCAATTATTTTCAACAGCTCTTGGTGTCTACATCAGAAGAATGCAGAGCAATCATCAGGCTGAGGTAACCACAGGTCCCTCTGTGAGAATCTGCAGAACATGCACTCCAAGCAGTGCTTTAAGACAGCTATTTTTTTTCCACCTGAGGTAGGAATAACTAATGATGTAACCAAGTTATCAGCTACACGTTTTGACATACCGGCAGTGCATGAACTAATGCCTTGTAACTGCAATGCAAGAAGAAATAGCCCCTCAGGATAAATTCTTTGGAAGTCTGTGTGAACAAAGCAATGAAATGTCTGGATGGAAAAATCTAGAACTTTTAAATAGGACTGGATAGGACTTAATTCTGATAAATTTTCCTGTGTGCTATACTACCTGAACAAGGAAAAGCTAATCTGGTACTGATGGATGAGTCTCTGATGATTTGCCCTAGCATCTAGATTAATTTAAGATGCAAGCTGTAGTGAAAAAATTGCACTCCCCTGGTCTTGATGACCAAAAGCACATACCTGTGTTACATTACATATATATATATACACAGTATGTATGCAATTCATAACACACCTAGGACATCTCAGACTTCAACTTCCTCATTTTTTGACCAGCTGATTTTTCCATAATTGCTTGCCCATTGCTTACCCACAGCTCTTTTGCCCAAAGCTGTGGCTCTCCCTCCTCAGAAAGTTGCCATGTGAGGTTTAGCAGTAAACATGTCTTCCAGGAATCCAGCTGTATCCTTTCCTATCTTTCTCTCCAACTGCCTCCCCAACAGAACTCTCCAAGTGCCACAAACTGTGCAGATTTTGGGGTTATTGCTACACAAAATTCCCATTATTCCTAGTACTTTGGCATTCTCAGGAATGCTCCTGAATGCCCAGGCTATTGTTGACAAGTGAATCCAAATGATATGTGCTACTTTTGCATTTATAGCTTAGATCACACTGATGTGGTGGGAGGCAAATCTTCCCTTGGTTTCTTGAAAGCAATATACTAACAGTAAAGGGAGGCAATGCACCTTCATGAAGAAAGGTCTTCTAAGCCTGCAGAATGTGCAAGAGTTAGGTTTTCTCTAAAAATAGCTATGGGGCTCCCTTTCTGAAATGAAATTAATTTTGGCACATAGTTTAAAAAACAAAACAGAGCAAAACAAACCAAATAAAATTCAAACACCACTTTCCCCCAGTGTAAAGCATAAGAATGAGAAAAACAACAAATGAAATTAAGACACACAAAAGAAGAGCATTGTTATTCAAAGAATCACAGAGTGGTTGAGGTTGGAAAGGATATGTGGAGGTTATCTGGTCCGACCCCTCTGCTCAGTCAGGGTCACCTAGAGCTGGTTTCCCAGAAACAGGTCCAGATGGCTCTTGAATACCTCCAAGGATGGAGACTCCACAGCCTCCCTGGGCAATTTATGCCAGTGCTCAGTCACCTTGACAGAGTGTTTCCTGTGTTTCAGCTTGTGCCTGTTGTCTCTGGTCCTGTCCCTGGGAGCCACTGAGAAGAAGAGAGTGGCTCTCTGTTTTTGCACCTTCCCTTCAGGTATTCCTATACACTGATGAGATTCCCCCTGAGCTTTTTCTTCTCTAGGCTAATCAGTCCCAGCTCTCTTAACCTTTCTTTGTACAGAGCAAGATACTCCAGTCCCTTAATCATCTTTCTGTCCCTTCACTGGACCTTCTCCACTATGTACTGGAATCATAGCTCAAAATGTAATCCAGGAAACATAGCTCAAAAGATGTTAACTACTGTGGTATTTTCACCATCTCTCATGCTCTCATATGAGAGAATAGGCCCTGGCAATATTGACTCCAATGTGGTGTCTAAAGGAAGGTGTGGAAAGCTCAGTAAAGGATCTCTATTGACTAGACTTGGTATCCCACACAAAAAGAAAAAGAAAATCGCAGCATTGCTTTTTACAGTTCTCTCTAATACTTGATGCTGGTTAGGTGCAAAATTATTACTAAGGGTTTTTGAACAGATATACCACTGGTTGTTACTATTTACAAGTATGCTTTTTGTCTTTGCTAGCATTCATTTTAAGCTCAGAAAAGTCATTTGACACCAGAAAAGAGGACATGAATGAAGGACATAAAGACAGACTCAAAAAAAATGAGATGACCATATTAGCTGCTCAATAATTTATTTCTATTGTTTTCAGTGCTATGTCAACTGCTTATGGCATGTGCTGAGGAAATGACAGAGGGTTGTGGTGGGTATCAGCATCTATAAGAGCTCCCAGAAACTTAACCTAGGAAGACTTTTTCCCCTCCAGACAATGGCAAAAGAGACTATTATTCTGATTATGAGCAAATTAATTGAAGTATCAATGCTAACTCTCAGGACATGCTTCTTGCTGCAGAAGGTTGCCTGCAATCTATTTTCACTTACTTGAGCTCAGGTTTAGTGCTTTTTGAAAGCACAGGAATTAATCCTAGACCTGTGGTCTTAATATTTATACAAGAAGCATATTCTTCCCAGCTATACAGCGGTATTGTAGACCTTTCTACTTCCCAAGGCCTCCGTGCATGTGACCCTGCATGTCAGGTCACTGCAGAAGAAGAAAAAGGGGAAAAGTTGTGTTGGAGGCATGTAGCCCCTCACATAACAGCAGAGAGTCCATGTACCAGATATGGCTCTGTCAGGGCCCTTTTCATTGCTAGATTTACACTTCTAAAGAGCAGCCTGGTGCTGCAGTTTCTCTCCCACTCCATGATTTCCCATGGCCCAAGCTACAGCTAACTGTCTATAGGTCTGTCTGGCACAAGGGATCATGAAGCAGAACAGAAATTGTGTGGCCCAAAAGTAAAGCTGCAAGTGCATGACTTGTTTTCTGAAAATACATGGGACAGTGTGAAAGAAGTCAGACAAATGTCTCTTTCTCAGTGTTTAAGACTTGGCAGGTCTGCTAGCTGTGGAGCTCAGCAGCCTATATAGCAACTCCTCTTTGCCATCCAAGTTCAGTTGATTATTCACTGCAAGGCAGCCAAAAAAAAAAGAATGGCGATAGAGGGCAATGAAGTCATATTGCTCCCCCTCCAACAGATTTCAGCTTGATCTCCCATATCCATATTTGGATTTCAATGGGACTCTCTACAAGTACTGTGGATTCTGACATACAACTGCAGACAGACTTTTCTACATTTAAATTTGCTGTGTAAAAAACAAAGGCAGCAAAATCAGCTACTTTCATTCATTGAAATATAAATAGACAAGTATAACAGCAACTACAGAGATTCTAAAAATTATAAAATACATTTGCCTAAGGAATTTATTTATTCATCTGTGGTACTTTTCTATATACATGTTATCTTCAGCCTTCTCAGTAACTTCCAAACCAAGATTTTTCAGGGAAATGAAGTTCAGAAATTTGTGCTCTATTAATATTAAAGGCTTTTTTGAGCTGATAGAATTGTTTAAATTGGTTTTGTCTGTTGCTATCACAGTTGTTATACTGTTAATATAACTTTCAGTTTATTTCAGATTTTCTGGTTTTCGTAATTACAATTAAGTTTGCTTTGCATAGATTTTGCTCTAGCTGACCACCCCACACTAGAGCATGACCTAATGTGTTATTTCTGTCACATCTGTAGTTTGGAGGACAACGGAATTCACACAGAATGCCCACAGTATTTTTCAGCTTCTGTTCAGGGTATTTCTTTCTTGACAGTGCAATGCACCTGTTTTGATAATCTACCCTTGGAAGTTAATGGAGCCTGTGAATTTCCAGATGGCTGTGGAAAAGAAGACTGTGTAGTCAACAAACCTCTATACTGACAGTCTGATGAGACTTCCTATTGATCTCTTATCCTGAGACCCCAGTTCACAATTCTTACATGACCTCTTATCACATAATTTGTTTCTGTTGGTCACTTGGGTTTACACAACACCATTGGTGAATAATACCCAAAATCTTATCTCATTTACATTTTATTATATTAAAGAAACCAATCTGCCACTAGAATTCTCATCAATTGCATGAAAGTAGGAGGTAGAAATTTAGCAATTCTGAAATTACTGATTCTTTTGAGAAGTGAGCCTTTTTGATGCTAGAAATAACATTTTGATGGATAGAAGTGCAAGAGAAATACTAATTTGCCAGATAGAAGAATCTGCAGAAATACTGGTGGGTGAAAGAGTTCCACCTGGACCTCTAACAGCTGCTGGACCAATAGTTCTTAATCCCACAAAACAAACAGAAGAGAGAGAAAATAAAAACAGTCTATTTTGGGGTAAGAAAGACAAGGAGAAAGAGAAGAGTAAATGTACTCTATTGTCCAGGTTTCTCAATTCATGACATGCCAGCCTGGAAAAAATGTTAATATTTTTCTCTTTTTTAATGCACTGGTGGAAAGTCAGAATGACATTTTCTCTCATTGTTGTCTAAGGTCAGGCACCTGAGTTCATCTTTGATCCTTCACTATTCTTAACCATTGTAGTTCAAGGTTCCCAGCAAAGATTCATCATTACTCTCAGTGCTGCACAAATCTGTGTAAAGACAGATGTAACAACAACATCTTTCTTGTTATCAAACCAGCAATCTGATTTTCTTAGTCACTAGGCACTGCCATATACTGCAGATTTAGTGAGAGACGTGGTTTTAGCCTTAAGAAAATCAAGTGGGATATTTTGCAATTTTTTTTCCCCAACACAATTTAAAAAATGTCTTTCCACTTTATCTGACTGGAAAGGTGCTAAGGGCCAAAATTCTATTATGATTACTAGCATTTCTTGGTAAAGTCTGCAAAACACTGAAAATTACAAAGTCCAAATGTTAACCACAGTGTCCTCACCAAATCCCCATTGCCTATATAAGTTTCCTCCTACAACTTCACAGCATGTTGTTGTGTTTACCCTTGCTTCTGTGCTATGTTTTGTACTTCTAGGGCTTTTTTAAGAGTGGAAGGTATCACAGAAGTATCTGCATCTAAGTGGTGAGTGAAGATTCCTGCACTGTACTGTACTGCACCATGCTAGCCCATGTTGATGGTTCCTGTAGTTAGGGAAGCTAACAAGATTCAAAATTTCATGGTTGGGGTGTTTTTTTAAATGTGTTATTTTTGTTGTGGTAGACCTAAAACTCAGCAGAAATCATGTAATTGGACTGGGGAAATGTCACTTCTTTGCCCCAGGAAAATATCCATTGCATATGCAAAACATGATGCAGTCCTTAATTGTATGAATACATAAAATTTTCAGTCCTTCCAGTGAAAGGATACAAGCTTCATTCCCCACAAAGCTGATACAGAGTGGAAGAGAGAAGGAAGAAAGTATTTGGCATTCTCTACCTTCAATGTCCTTCACTTAGCAACCTATAAAGCATTTTTGAGCCTAGCTATTGTCTGTATATGAGGTCATAACACTACACCAGGCAAATCTGAAGTTGTATTTAGTTTTTGAATATGCAAAAGTATGCTATATAGCTGGTTAATGAGAGAACTTTGCTCTTGTCTCAGCGTATTCTGAAGACCCCACTTGCAATATTTCTGTCACAGAAGACTGCATTCTAAACTTCATACTGCTGCCATAGCCCAAAATTCTTAAATGTTCAGTTTTAGTAGTTCCTTAATTTTGGCAACTGCCTTCAGGGATCCAGTATCTGAAATATCTCTTTGCCTAACAAAAATTTTTTTAAAAAAGGCTGAGCTATCTTCCCACTGCCCCTGGTATGCAACTGAAGTATAAATATTTCACTTGATATTTGTTATCTTTTTTGATGGCTTAGAAACTTCAAGACAAGTTATCTAAATAATTCCGGTGTTACATTCCTATCTCAAGTCTTACCTCTCTAATACTTATCACACCAGTACTCTACAACTTTCCGTCCCTTCCTTCATCCAGAGGAACATTTACCTTTACTGATTATCAAAAAAAATTCTCCCCTCAAAATAGCAATATGTCCGTTAAATACATATATAATAAAAATAGCCTTTGTAGAAATCTAACATACTGCTTGTTGATATAGTGCTGATCCAGAGATTCATTGAAAAGAATTTCCCTATTCACTTTCTATGTAAGTATTTGAAGATGAGGCCTTCTTATAAATTTGTCAAAAGACTTTCAAAATCATGCTGCACTGCATGTGCACGTCTTTAACTTCTGGTATTTCTGCTCTGGCACTGACTTGAAGCTGAATCAAATCAGTGAATCTTTCACTCAGTGGCTGCACTGAGTGACCTATGTGAAAATAACTTCAAATCCATTCCCATGGCCAGGTTTAGAACCAACCATGATGTCAAAGGATGAGTTTTCAACAGTGCTTACCACTTTCACTGAGCTCTTTTAGAATCCTGGGCTCTGTGCACAAATGTTTGCCTTGCATACCCTGCCCACAACCCTGCTGACACATTTGCTGTCTGTCTCAGCCAAAAGCACTGAAGAGCATTCCAGCAGAGTAACTTGCAAGACAGGTTTGATGCTAGACCCTGTGGAAAGGCAGGGTTCCCTCTTTCATTTGAATGACTCTTGTTGGTGTTTAAGCAGAGAGATGTCAGTCTTTAGGCATCTCTGACATCTTCAAGGGCAACTTAATTAAAATAGTTATCTGTTAAACCAAAAAACTCTTGCCAAAATCCAAGCCTACCCTTTCCATACTGAAAGCTTGTGACTGACTGTCTTTTTTGGCTTTAGTTCTCGAAGATGACTCTCCATTAGCTTTTTTTGAGACTTGGATCAAGTTCCAAGTATATAAATCATGTCAAAAGGCTGCATAATTTATTTTATTTCTATGAGACATGCATGAGAAGTCATATCAGAAAACTCCCCATAACCATTAATGAATTACACATGTGTCTATATATATATAGGTCAAGTTTAGTCTGTGAACTGGACACACCAATTTTGAAATCCTTGCCAATTGCATACGTAGTTTCCATGGGTTTGACTTTGTTCCTTCTGATTAGGAAGGGAGTAGATACTCTTCAAGGGCTAAACAACTTTCAAACTGTGCTGAGGAAAGTAAACCAAAGCCATTCTGGTGAAAACAAATGATCTGCCAATACTAAATTCGATGTTAGTGCTGCCCTGCTGGTTTTTGCCCTGCGGCTCAGACACCAACCTTGGTGCCTCTCATTTACAGTACTGGAATAGCTGCTCAGATACTCCAGCTTGTTGTCTTCTAACATAGGTTAGAAAAAAGAAAGTTGATGTTTCTATATAGGAAAAACCCTCAACAATGAAGCATGTAAAATGCTGTTATGTTGATTGAGCAGTTGGGGTTTTTGATATGTATCCCAGATATTTCATCAGTATGGCAACACCTTACGTTACACAGTCTCTGAAGATCTTGGATCAGTCCCACTTGGTTGTATGCTAAGCCTGGAGACCTCAGTCTTGAAGTACCCCTCATTACACAATGAGCATTAATGATCTTATGACCTACCGTTTTTTCTTTCATATAATTTAAGCAAGGTGCACAGGCAAACTGTTAACATCTGTTATCAATACACTGTATTTAGGGGTTTGGGTTTATCATATATAGCTTCTCTAACAGTACACATGGTGATATTCCTAAGAGCATACAGTTAACAATAGTCATTTAAGCTGCATACACAGATAAATACATCTATCATTTGTACAGCTGTGAATTAGTTTCAGAACATTCTATAGAAAGAACACTAAAAAGGAATGGTAGGCTCAATTAAAAAAAAAAAAAAAAGAAATCTGTTTTAAAAATTATTTTATTGTCAATGTTATTTGCATCTACCTGGAAAATTATGTTTTGCATAACATGGGTAAGCAAAGTGGATGCTTCTCTACTCTAAACCTTCGCAGAACAAATGAATCTGGATTCATATCCTGAGCTGGTCAGGCACAATGATGTAGGACTGTGCTGCCTAACCAAAGGGTTGTGATGCCAACTGAGGCCATGGTGCTTCTGAGAGGGGACACAATCGTAGCTTAGGTCTAGTAGCAGAAATGGTATTTGCAACTGGATGTAAGGTCATGAGGTTAAAAGGTACTGTAACAGTGAAGCCATACTCTTGCTAGACCTCCTTTCTCTGATACTCATTCAAACAGTTAAAAATCTAGCTGGTTTACCATCAATAAACTAGAAAGAAAGGGTTTCTTAAATATAGGGATGATCACTGCTCTTGGCATATTAATATTCAATTTGATTTTAGAAACACAACTAAAAGCAAAATAAAACTTAATTATCATCTTTAAACCCTTTTGCGTAGCATTCCTTTCCACCAGAAAGTTTATTTACATATCTTCTTATTTCTACAATAAGCCACAGCAAAAATTTTGTGGTAATACTTTAAGTGCTTCAGAAAGTCAGGTAGGATCTTTAGATGAAGACTTTCATTCATGCTAACCCACTGTCAAAAATAATTTTAAATACTTCTTGAAGTTTCTAGCAGTTAAAAGATTAAGTCTGCAGTTTGCTGGAAAATTGTAATAACCCTTTTAGGTTTTTTGGTACAGATATTACAGATACTGATTAAAAAACTATAAAAAACCCTGGAGGCTGTGGACAGTTAACATAAAAAAACTTAACTGCAAAATACCATGACAAGAATCAACATCTGTCTCTTTTAGGTGACATAGATTGGTTTTTTAAAGCTTTAGTTCTGGATATTGGCTAGAAGCCAAAAAAAGAAAAAAAACTCTGAATTCTTTTGCATGGTTGGTTTCTGGAGAAGTCACCTATGCATCAATAAGTGTCAGAGGAAATCAAAGAATTTCCATTTCAGGAAAAACTGGGTCCAAAAAATTCCTGTCAGTGCATAAGCATGGTGAAGATGAGGTGACTTTTGTCATTCCCTGATTCCAAGAACTGTCAGGGGCTACAAGAGCCTCAGCTGAAACAGTATGAACTGAAGGACTCAGAGTTGCTGTAAATCTACTGGCTGATAACTCTTCAGAAGTACATCTAGAAATCAGTGGAGCACATATGTGCTCAGGATGTAGTTTGATACGTGCATGCCCAGTTTAGGGGTCTTTACTAATCTTAATGTTAACTGCTCACTGTACAGTGACCATTGTATTGTGCTTACATAGGAGTCCCTTTCCTACTTTTGAGATTGAGTTTGAAACAGATTCTAAAGATGCATCAAACAATATTTTAGGGGCATCTGTAAATTTATACATAGCAACTAAGGAAAACAGTATTGTTATCCAGACACTGCAGTGCTGATTCCTTCAGAGCTAAATTCAGTAAAGGTGGAAATCAACATTTTAAAGGTGCCTTTTGTGGCATTCAGAAAATGCAAAAGCTGGATTTCATTGGAGCTATGTCATTAGCCCCAAGTGAAGGCTTGCTGCTCAAGTCTTCCTGTGGCTAGGGCACAGGGACAGAGGACATGGATGCTTTGCTGGACTGAGAGAGGGCACTGGAAAAAGCTGCTCAAAGGAGATATTTGCAGCGCCAGGAAAAGCCTCTGGCTAATGAAACACAAGATGGTAGCAGTGCAGGGAAGGTGAAAAAAGCCCCATTCCCTTGGGAAGAAAAGAGGCTCTGTAATGTGCCCTTCTGGGAATGCTTCTGGACTGCACAACAAGATACTTCTGCACAGAAAAACACAACATGTGCTTATCAGTTATGGTAAAACATATGCCAGTTTAATTTTTTATCTTTCCTAGATGTCTGTCCCTATATCCACAGTACCAAGGTTTATAAATTATAAAGACAGAAAAATATCTCATTTATCTGCACATATTTATTAACATTAGGATTTTACCTTAGGCTATTGGCTGAAAACCTGTCTTTAATTTTTTATTCAATATGGATTCATATCGCCACTACAGTGTGCTCCAGTCATTGGTGTAGGCTTGGGGCATCTGCACAATTAGCTGACCCTCACTGCAGATCAGTGGCACGTTAAGTTTTTCCTCACAACCTATGTGGATGCATATAACTTTACTACAATATATGAAGCATGTCCAATAAAAGGAACATTGGTGGGTACTTTAGTCCTACACTGCATCAAGATTTAATACAGCCTAGACCAGGAAGAAAGAGAATTTGATCATTGGAGATACTATATCCTCCAAGCCTTTCCCAACAATCTACATCCATAGTTAAAACAGAGAAATCAAAATAAATTAAATATGAAAGCTGATGCACAAGATCAAGAGTGAAAGAAAATAAGATATTTACTGTGTTAAGTATTTAAATGTATTCACCATATTGGTCACACCACAGTTAGTAAGGCTGAAAGCAAGGATGCCAAAGTTTGAAAAAAAACAAAACACAAAAACTTATAGAGATCAACATACCTCCCTGAGACTGCTATGAATCCCAGATTTCTGGGTTTGAGGTGATACTGATGCACAGTTTTGGACATAGTTACATAAATTAGATGTCATATCAAAATGCCACTTTCTTTTCATTGTTTTTCTTTCCCTCAGGGCCAAGAGCATTGGTCACTGCTGAAAACAGCCTTGGGATCCAGTATCCTGCAATTCCACTATCTTCCTAAGTCCCACTAGTTCCAAAGTTTAGTCTTTTATGTTTAAAATGAGGTAGATGTGGATGAGACAACTCCACTGTCTCAATTCCAGGCATGCCCATGTGCTATTTTCTAAGTCCAGCCAAAACCAGTACTCTCCTGTACTTTAAGGGCAAAAATCTTTGGCACTATGACAAAATATGAATTCTGCTGCAGCAGTTCTTAAAAGCCATGTCAACAAAATTTGACGTCTTAACTTAAAGTGCTGATGCAGATGAGTGAGCTCAAAGTGAGAAATTACATGGGCAAAAGCCTTGCAACTCCTTTCAGACAACTCTTTTTTAAATAATGTGTGGACATTATTTAAAATATTTCAATAATTCACTTTTCTGTAGAAGATGACAATTAACATATGGAAATTTAAAGTCAGCCAGAAATATCCAAAGAAAGACTGTGACATGCCACTGTGACTCCTAGAGGCCAAGTCCTTCATGTTAAAATGCCCTGATTCAATAAAGCAAAAAAGAGTACAATATGGCAAAAAGGTTTTCATTTCCACATCTCTCCATCACTGATCAATATATTACTTTCTATGTTCTTTGAAAATATAATGTAACATTAAAGAATTTTCCAACATTTAAATAGTAATTTAACATCTTGTAAGCATTTAATGAAATAAAAAGGTAGAAATTAGTTATTTGATACATAATATTGCAAATATTGATCTTAGTATAGATGCCAGTGACTCATGAACTCCATAATGCATAATACAATAAAGCTAAACCAGTCAATTCACACAATTCTGCTGTCATCACATGAGAGCTTTGCTCTACTTTCATTTATAGACAATCACAAAAACTCTAAGTCCACATTATAATCTCCCTTTCACTAACTTTCCATTTAATCTGATTTTACAGTGGCGTAAATTACATCCATATGAGATTCAGTGTACAATTTCTATTTACCAACCATAAAGTTGTTTTCTAGCAATGTGCACTACCTCCTAAAAGTGGAACCTAAATTATGACCATAAGAACTTCAGTGTCCTCACTAAACATACCGTAGGCAATCCAGTTAAAGTATGCTGTGATTAACTAATCACAGTTTACCTAAATTATTCAAATTCTTCAGCAGCTTCTATCAGAGGACATAGCATTGAGGTGGACATTGTAGATGCACATTCACTTGCGCAGTAAGTGCAATGATATATGCAAATGACATTTTCCTGTGTGATTTGTACATGCAGTATGGATCTCTTTCATATGCAAGTGACATTGTGCAAAAAACGAGCTTGTGCATTCACATACAGCACACTGCTGCTCTTCTCCACCACTAACATGGCCTAATGGGACCAAACCCAAACTTACACAACTGGAGGAGAGCCAGCAATGCTGGATCTAGAGCGTAGTCCTGAGTGCAGTAGCATGTCAAAGCAAAAGAAGGGCTGATTAGACAGCTGTTGCTTTCTGACACCACCAGCTACCTCCTATCTGCACCAGAGCTGGTGTAGAAACAGCATCTGTGTCAAGGTGCCATAGACAGATGTTTTGGGGTCACTCTGCTGTGCCTCAGTGACAGCTGGGAATTGAACTCTTTTATGTAACATGCCTTTATATGTTAAGGAGGCCTCTCACAAATCGTAGCTAGTGCATCTCTAAATAAACTTTGAGGAGACACCCCTAAGGGAGGAGAGTTAATTACCATTTCCAAACTACTGTGTATACTGTTTGTACCACAGTCCTGTTGTGGTGGAGAAAAGAGTTGCAGCTCAAAGCGAGAAATGATTACACAAAAGCTACTTTTCCTGTTTCATTGTAGTACCAGAATATAGCTACTCCCTGCATGGATGCATCTGCTACCTGAAGGGTCAATTATTATTCACCTTGCCTATGTGAATAACCCACCCCAGTGGGTGTAGGTAAATGGACTGGGCAGAACTTGGTCTTCAAGCAGAATCTAAAAGCATCTTTAAACAGTCCAGCATCCGATGCAGAGCAGCGTGATAAAAGTAAGGTATGCCTTTCCAACAAACAGAAAGGATTCTTCCTCTGCTGCCAGACCTATAGATGCCTTTCATGGACATAGCTGCTCCAGACCCTGCAGCATGTCTCTGTCAGGAGGAGCCACACTGACCTGAAACACCTTGGATAGTCAGCAAACTAGGGATAATGAAATGCACTCAGCCTCAGCCTCTGTACTTGTACTTATATGTACAAGTACTTACAATGACTCCAAAAAGTTATGTTAAATCACTGGGGGGGG
>NW_024512543.1:1014471-1044471 GCF_017590135.1 Pyrgilauda ruficollis
TGGAGAATAAACGTAGTCTTTTTCAAGAATGAGTGTTTGATCTGCAAATTGGTTATGGAATAAAAACTAATTCAAGAGGATCATAAGTATTGTAACAGATTAGAAAAGGGTTTTTTCCTCTGGACAAAACTTTGCTTTTAAAAACTCAAGAGCCTTGAAGTTTTGATTATTGTTAGCTAAATACACATATATATGAATTAGTGTTGGCAGTATTTTATTAGTATTTTTTAGGCAGTAGTAGTGATGCTAGTGAGAATAAAATATAATGTATTAGAGAGCATCAGTCTCTGAACCTTCCTAACACCAAAAGAAAATGCATATATCACAGGGCCACTGAGATAAAGTAACACTCAGCCCTAGAGGGCACAGATTTCGTCTTTATGTAAATCAGTGCCTGTCACTGCATGCATGATTCACTGCTCAGAGTGTACTCTTCTGTGACGAATGAGTCCCGCTTAATTTGGCAGTGATTATGCGGGTTGCTGGCCCTCTAAACCCCTTTGAACTTGTAATTGCTGCTGGTTTAAATAATGAACATTAAGGGGAGGTGGATTCATAAAACTGTGGATAATTACAATTTTTTTCTTTTTTCCTTTGTTTTTTTGGGGATTTTTTCTTTTTTCCTTATTTTCGGTTTTTTTTTCCCCCAATGGAAAGAAAAGGCTTCGGAGACCACTGACAACTGTATCGTACCAGGCTGTTACCGAAATAAAACTGCAGTCTTGTTCAGTCTTGAGGAAGGAAAGGGAATGGAAAGGAGAAGAGGAAAAAAGAGAGGGAGATCAGAATGGCTTGGATGCCAGTAGAAAAGGAGGAGCAATGTTATTCATGAATATTCATAGCCAGTCACATCTGTAGCAGGCTTGCTTTCCACCTTTTTTTCTTTGCAGTTCAACATGGACAAGAAGTGCTAACAAAAGAAGGTGATTGTGCAGTTCTATCAGGCTCCAGGTTTAATCTTTACAGAGCATATGGGTGAACTTTTTTTTTCTAATTTTCAAAGACTCACATTTTTTAAAAGTTGTGAATGTCTTTAACCAAAGGAAGTGCTCCCTCTCCCTCCCCCCGCCCATGCTGCTTTTTAAAAATTATGTTCCTGTAATTATGAATGTGAGGGAGTCAGTTGCCAAGGAAGCATGATGTGTAACATGCAGCAAATTTGTTCCTCCTCCCCTTTATGAGCACTTTACTAAATCCTCCAATATTCTTTGATCCGGTAAAATTTTGATTTGCGTGTGTAATGTATTGAAACAACGATGACAACAAAAATTGTTATTGAGGAGGGGACAGAAACCAAAGTCAGCCAAGTCAGGCAGCTACTACCCAGAAACAACAAAGAATGAATGATAAATTTAGCAGCCTCATGTTCAATTTTCAAACAACACAGCAGAGATTTATAGCTTTGCTGCTCCCATGGTAAACGAAGCAGCGCACAGAAAGCGTGTCTGTTTTTGATTTTGCTATGTTTCTCCCCTTTTTTGTTCTTTGCCTATTTGCAGTTGGGTTTTTTTTTTTTTTTTTTTTTTTTAACTCTACATTTTCTTTATCCTGGTGTGAGATGAATATCAAAGGCCTAGTGCTGTTGGTAAGCCTCCAGCATACAAGGGCAGCTCAATGGGATGTTATTAGACCCTGCGTCACAACACGGCAGACTGTGATTAATAGCAACTGTATCAACGGTAGCAACTTCTCAACAACGCCCTCCAGCAGCTCCGAAGGGGCCATGCGAAGAAGAAGGGAAGGGGAAAAAGGAAAAAAAATAAATGTCTGCAAGAGCTGGCTACTAAAGGTTTAGCTTTGCACATGATTAGGTTATGTCAAAACTGTGTGAACGCTTTCTACCAGGACACAGCAGGGATATTTATTTAAAAGCACTCTACCAAATGTATGGGCTGATCAGTGTTTTATTTTGCCAGAATCAATCATGTGAAGAACAGGATCAGAGCAATGGAGAATGGGACACTGAAAAGACATGGAATGGTTAGAGTTTTAATCAGGGTTCCCTTCAAATGAAGAGGAAAAATTTTCCCAACACTTCATGAAAATTTCTTAGAAAACTGCAGGACTGCTAAGTTTTTCCTATTGCTACATGAAAGAATGCAGGTTTAATTTAAAATCATGTGTAAACTGATATCCTCGCTCTCTCTTCTTTCTTTCTTTTTTTTTTTTTTTTTTTTTTAAATACAATTTAGAAGGTTAGGTCCACACATCAAGAAATGTGAAGCTTATTCAAATGTCCCATTCCCATTCTACATCAGAAAATAGTCTAATAAATGTTCTCAATGATTCAAATAATCCAAAATTAAGCTCTTCCAACTGTAGCTCATGAATATATGGTTTGGTCCACAGCAGGCCTGAAAATAAAATGCAAATGCATCAATGGCTTTTAAGCATTACAATCTGGATGTAAATTTCCAGCTCTGAAAGTCTTTAAACTTCTGCACACCAGAAGCCTGGAGAAAATACTGGGACTTCTGAGATCTTCCTACACTTGCATCATTTTTTGGCCTCATCACCACTCACTGCTGACCCTTATCTGGCTCAGGAGAGCATTTGTCTGGCCAGTAGAGCAGATTTTATTTAGTGAAAACTAAGAAAAAAGCGCTTAGAATACTTTTAAAATATTTAATGTTACCTGCTTCTTCTCATAAAATTTTGCTGCCACTAAGTAGTTTTCATTTCTGTTAACAGCATTTAAAAAATTTTAATCGTTCTGCCATCTTCTGTCTCTCAGATAGAAGAGGTGGAATGTTCACCTACAGATGTAAATGATGTTTGTAATTTTGGTCACAAATTAAGACTGTTGGCATAGTATTTAGAGTGAAAAAACACACAAAACTATTTTAAATATATATATATTAGCATTGAAGCAGATTTAATCCATATCTCAGTGAGTGATGCAGAAGAAAAGTCGTGGAAGACTCATGGTTGATTAGGAGAAAAATTATCAGCAGGTGAAAAGAAAAAAACAGCTAATAGCTCTGCAAATTAGATGAAAAGGTTAGGAGTGAAAAGGAAAGCTGTGGTACAACGGTATATTACACTGTCCTCCTTAAGTAGATGGAATGACACAGTCCAACTGCTGTGCTGTTGGCCACTTTCCTATCAAATCCTCCCCTCATCCTTAATTGTCACAGTTCTACTGAGAGAGCAGGGGTTGTTATCCAGTGTATTGAAGTCCAGAAGCAAATGAACATTTACACAGTGCGGAAAATCAATGCCTGCTGAGCTATAAATAAAAAATAATAAATCTTAACTACACTAAAAAATGCAAGTAACTTTTTATTTCTTTCTCAAAAACACACAGCTTGCTCAACAAAGCACTGAAATATGCTATATTTGTGCCAAGGACTGCAACACACCCTTCAACCTGTTTATCTTTGAAGACCATAATTAAGGAGGCCAAACTGGTTTACAGTCTACACAAATTGCAAAAGAAATGCATTCACAATTTTTCTCAAACACTAATTTTCCTTATCTAAGAATCTTGCTTGATTAACATCATGGGGCAATTAGTAGTTGAGTGAAGAGATTACTTTCTGTTGCAAAAAGACAGTCAACCTTTACAAGCTCTGCAAATGAATAATTCGGACTCGGTTCTCAGCTGTATCCAAGCACAAGGAAATCAAACCCTTGTGCTGTTCTGATCTCAAGGCTGGACGGAGCTAGTCCAGTACCTGATACTGTTTAGTGCTGCCTCCCATGATTTTTGGAGCACTCCTGTCAAACCTTTTCCACACGGGAATCACCTCAGCACTTTCATGACTGCCCAGGCACACTTTCACTCCAAAATCAAGGCAGAAGTTGGTAAGATGACCACCCATTTTTAACAACACACACCCCTCAACCTACCACTGTTGCTTCTGCTAAGAAATTCTGATGGTGGCCTTGCTGTGCTATCCTCAGCTTTCCTTATAATAGTGCAATATTCACACAGAGGAAGCCTCTGATTTCTTGGTCCCTTAAAACACAATTCTACAGACTCAGATAAGTATTTTTCTTTCTTAGCTAAAAGGACTAATTGAAGATTATTTAGGAAAAATTGGCAAAGTGGAACAAAACAACTGTAGAATAACTATCACAATCACAAGGTACCATAAACACCTTTCACAAAGGGAAGGAGAGTGAGGGAAGGGAGAAATAAGCTTTTTCCTTAACCTTTTACTAAGATTTAGCCGAATACACCACAAGAACAGTATACATGGCATAGCAAGAAGTAGAGCCATCACCAAAAGCTCACTGCTACAGGTGAAAAACACTGTAGATCACCTAGCCCTCCATCAGAATAGTGTCAGACCAGCAAGTGTCCTCTGAGTTCCCTGTGTAGGTAGAGGGCCACAAAGCTGTGGCAATGGGGCTTTGAAAGTTTGATGTCTGATAATGGCTTTTTCATCAACCTCCTATCAGCATTTCCAACCACAGAAGTTTGCTCTGCACTTGAGATTTCTAGGGAGGATGAATGAAGACTGATGAGGGAGGATGAAAGAAGATGTGGAAACCCCCAATTCCCTAAATTCTCATCCCCCACACCTTTTGTTTTGCTGAGCAATGAATAAATAATCAGTACTAATGTTATTAAAACAATTTTGCTTTCTCAGTGTCAAATTCTGATAACAAATGCATGGCCTCACTGGCCTGAAGAAATGCATTTGAGGACAATTGCAACCAGTCTGGAATACTGGTGATCTCTACATTTGAGCTAAACCAAAATTATTTCTGCTAGGAACATGGGAAAAACTGGCACAAAGAAAAAGCTGTGACATGAAGCATTTGCTTGGAACAAGTACAACTTACTCCTGTCTTCTGTATCCTCCAGTGTGATTTTCAGAAACAATCAAAACAAAAGTGACAAAACCCAAAAACCACAATGAGCAAACAGCAGCTTTTAAGTGCTGTGGGAACAGAGATGTTTGTTTAAGTAACCACTGTTTAAAAAATGCATACATAGTAACACCAAAATAAACAGCTTGCAATGTTGTTTATTTTAAGATACACAATAGTAATGTAAAGTGCTGCATGCTCTGAATTCAGGGTATACTAACATTATTTACAGTTGTGAAGAGCAGTAGGAAAACTGAGCTCCATGCCAGAAGACTCCTTGTTCAGGGAGCAAAGGTCAGTTTTCACTGCTTTTGCAGCTAGGAGGATTCCATCATGCAGACATGGAAGGCTCCTGCTCTCATTTCTCAAGCAGGTAACTCCTGAACTGTATGTGAAAATCCTAATAAAGGCATGTCATGCCTGTGGCAACCTTAAAGTGGCTACACAAGTCCATTCCCGGAAAGTAAAATTAAGAGGGAGAAAAAGAGATCTTTGTCCTGTTGCTTCACTTCTTTAAAAACCTTCCAAACATGCCTGACTTACTAATCCTATGTTGTGCCAGACAGAAAAAAAATACCCAAAAGGAGAAAAATAAAACTAAGCAGTGGTGTTCTGAAAGGTGACTGACTTACTGAACAGATTTATGTCCCTGTGTGTCTGAATTGCATTTGATTCTCTGTTGACAAAAAAATGTCATTGACTTCAATCCATAATAGAAGTTTGTCATATTTTTCTTCATAAAGCCAGTCTAGCTATGGGCAAGAAAATGGGGCTTTTTTTTCTGGCCAATCCATCTTCTATTTATTATTGTAATTGCATAGCTTTACCATTGTAATTGCAACATTACTGTTATCATATAATCCTTGCGACTGCCAATAAACAAGCCAGAAAGAATCCGACTTGGATCTAAGATCCAAGGCTAAATTTCTAATTCTGGCAACGAAGGAGGAAAAAATAAAAAAAGAGGGGAAAAAAAAAATAAAGCATTTTTCTATCATGAAAGTAGAATTCATTTGATCTGGAAGGCATTGAGATGAACATGGAACCCCACAGTTATATTGTTATAAAGTAATGTTCAAGAGTAAAATTTCATTTTAAATTCAAAATACAATCTCTTTCTTCCTGATACTTTTGAGGAAAGCTGTGTGTGAAATTCAGCAGCTGAAGACAGCAGGCATTCAGTCAATATTTCCTCGCGGTCATTCTTCCTCTCTGAGGGCCCAAGCTTTGTTTTTGAATCATGGCATCAAATTGCCATAAATGCCTGTAAGTGAAAAGCAGGTGAAAAAGCTATGTTTTTCACCCATTATGGCATTCAAACTTCTGTGTAAATCCATAGTCAACTCCATTTTATACTAAATTTGCATTGGATCCATGACACCTTAAAAATCAACATTTGTATTTTGGATGCTCAAACAACTTTTGGTGCTTTGGATTGGTGTTTCAAAGAGCAAATGTTGAAGCAGATGTCAGATATATTGGGGGAAGACTAAGCTGGGTAGGGGTTGATTTCAGACCTGTACCTTACCCAGATATTGCTGAAACTTCACAAGCTGTGAATGGAGAGCACTGTATGTATTGTGGCAGTTTCTGCCTCTGAATATCTGAAAGGGAGGTGTTTTTTACATAAGTTTCTCAATACAAAGTTGCTTTCTTTGTCAGTTTGACAGAGCCTAAGCCTGGCTGACCTTCAGCATCCACTCCCAGTGCCTGAAGGAACAGTAATTAAATATTTCTCTAAAGCTTAGTTCTTCAATTTGTGTCTCAAGACCATTTCTAGTTTGACTTTGTAAGTTAATTTTGCAATAATTTTTCCACTGACAGATAAATGAAATGTCATTTAAAAAGTTGAAACAAATACAACATAAACTTAAAGCTAAAGGAAGCCAAATTTGGGAAGGCCTCCTTTTGAAAACAGCTCTAATTTCAAGATACTTTTCAGTTTTTAATCATTAATAAGAAAACATGAAAATATAAGAAAACATGAAAATATAAGAAAACCTTCAGGCAAGACTACTTCAGTGTAAGCGCAGGAATGTAAGATGTTTCTCAGCAGTATACCTTCAAGTGTTTTTTTGGAGTCTAGTTTTAAAACTGCTAAGCAAAGGCACTTCCACAGATTGTTCTACAGTCTAAACGACTGGGGTTTGGCTGCTGAATCCCATTATTCCTGCAAGGTGTTTTGTTCCTCTTCAGTAATTTCTCCTGTTATCTCTTTGTAGCCTGTGCTTATTCACTGCTTCAGTATACACAATCTCTGTCTAGGGCTAGATCTTGTATTTTTGGGATGGATGGAAAGAGCAATGGAAATAACAATACAGCTCTCATTTCTCTCTTTTTTTTTTCAGCCTCTGTTACCCTTTTTGGGGAATAAGGGCCCTGATAGTCCAGGCTCTCCAAATATCCTTCTGTATCTTTCTCAGACTCTTACCAGACTGGCCTCAGGCTAGTTTCATAATCCGGAAAAAAAAAAAACCAAACCAGTCCCGATGTTCAGCATGAGATCATAACACGGTGATCTCACTCTGAACATTACCTTTCACTACAGCAGCTCTATTGACTTCTTCGCTTAGAACAGTTTGAATTTCCCACCAGCTCTGTTGTGTGATATTTGGCCTCTTTTAGGCAAGGTACTTTTTCATGGCGTGAGCCTGAAGGGTACTGAGTAGAAAGCTCATGAGTCCCCAGGCCTTGTTTTAAAGAGTTTTCCATCTCAGCAAGAAGTTTGCTGCAGAGATTGTTTGGGATGCAGTAGAGGATGTTAGAGCACTGCCGAATTGGAAAGTGCAATATTTTATCTTTTCAGCTGGGGCTTTGAACAGTGTTCAGACCCCAGGAGCCAAACTCATGATAGTACCACAGCTCTACAGTTATGTTTATTTGTACCCATTCCAGAAAAACACCATAGTCCTGTTCATTTGTACACATTTTATTCTCCTGTTACACATATTGTTTTGCACTGGTTCCTTCGAAAGCATTATTGCTTTCTAAATGGACGACTTTTGGGAAATAAAAGGGAGAGAAAATGGCAAGAGCCCCTTTTCTCAGAAGGTTGGTTGCATCCAAGAGCATTGTGGGATGTAAGTTCATAAAAGCCAGGACAGCTAAGATTAATTATAGTAGTAAATTGTCTACAAATGTTTTGGTTAGATATGCACAAAGTAGTGGGGTTTTTGTTCTGAGAAGCATTTGCTTGGCAGTTTATGGCCACCATACAACACATTCATAGGCTGTAGGCTGTTTAAACTTGAGGTGTAAATGGGCATATTATGTGAAACAATGTGTAATCCTTAGGATTATCCTAAAACTCTGCAGTTCATCCCACCACCCACAGAGAAATTCATGCCAACTCAAGAAGCACCTCTCTTTCCTAAGCAATGTTAGATCATGCAGTAAAGTGTCCCTGTGTAACTGGAAGAAATTGAATTGAAAACAGACAAGACCAAGTAACACAACTCTTGAATTAATCCACCAAAAGAATAAAGAAGATGGAAGAGAGAAATGAATCAAATTATTTTCCCTCTATTTTCTTGTGCACAATAATTAACACACGTTTCTGTTTAATTTCCTACTTTATTCTGAAAAAGAAAATCAAAATATCCCTTTATAGTTGAAACTAAGCACTCTTTAAACATTAAGATTTTGAACTGATCCCTCAAATTAGTCAACTTTCTTTGCAATTAATATGTTCCACTATTCCTATGCAACACTCCTTTGCTGACTCCCTCAAATATACACACATCACTCTTCTGACCACATATCATTCCTTATTCCAGTTGTTATCATACATATGACCTTTCTCCCTATTCACACTCCATAACCCTGAACAACCCATTTGTGAACTATCCAAACAGCTGTCAGCTATCTACCTATGGTCCTCAGTAGGGCAGGGACCTTGCCAATATTTTTGAAATGGGGACTTTGCAATATCCCTTCAGCCCTTACTCCTCGCTCTAAGTCACCCTCCTGTTTCCTGTTGCTTCATTCAAGCACGAGTGGGATGCACAAGTGGGAAGCACCTGGCTGAGTCAAAAAGAGGCAGCAGAAAGGACCAGGACCGGCTGGAAAGCTGGCTAAGTCCAGCTTCACATCAGGAGACTCCCAGGGTGTTGAGGAGGGGAATATCCACTAGCAAGCTCTTGAAGTACAAAGATGCATTGGTTAATGCCGTTACACTCCCTTTACTCTCACTGTTGCCTCTTGGCCAGCAGTTGATGCCTGAAGTTCTTTCTCCAGGTGTTTTCTGGGAAAGATATTTGATAGCATTTGTGCAGTAATCACCACAACAGGTCACCAGCCAGGAAAAGACCTGACAAAATTAACACAAGGCCAAGACACTCACACTGAAGTAGCTTGCAGAAATCATATGCTTTCGTCTTTAGTATAGACCAGCAAAAATATAACACTCTTAATTATATATTAAATACTCCTTCATAAAGAGAAAATTCTCCTGAACTTTCAGTCTACAGAAGATCAGGTATTTGTGCAAGCATAGCTTGACTGTCATGCTCTTTCAACAGCAGGATAAAACCACAACAGAAGTGTAATTTTTTGCAATTCAGCTGTAGCAAAGTGAAAGACACAGGCCTTACACAGTGTTTTTCATTTGTAAATATGAAAAGTACTTCAAAAAGCAGCCACCATCATTATGCCATACTGTTTAAACAGGGAAACTAAGGCACAGTCATGGTCACAGCTAGAAAGAGAAGTGAAAACTCCACAGGTCTACCAGAGCTCCTGGGGACAGTAGTGAAAGCTGGGTCACAAGCGAATATGACAAACAGTTAAGCACTCAATACTTTTGTCTTTCTATCACAAAATAGGGAATCACTGAAAGAGTTATTAAGTGTAATTCATGGATAAAGTGGCTAGAGCATTTAACACTTACTAAATGTTTTTCTGTCTCCCATTATGATTTCACTACATCTTTTCTGGCTTTTTCAAAGGGATCAGAGTTCCACCAGAATCAGTGAGAGATATACACTGTTAGTCACTAATTTGTGAATTGTCTGCAAATATTTGAGCACAAAGGCTCAAACCCTAATTTTTTAACTTACCTGGGAGGAAAAATAACTACATTTATAACAATTGATGTAGGTATACAGCATATCAACTAACAATATAGCTTACATAATCTTTGAAGTTTTTTAAATTGATATAATAATCTTAAAGTAATCTAGACTAGGCCATAATCATATGAAAATCTACTCCTTTCACATATGTAGTATATGTTAAGAAAGTGAACAGGAGCTTTCCCATTGCTATCTGACTTAGTCAGATAGTATTTCCACAGTATATCCACTTCAGAATATCAAGTTCCCACTTTGAAATGGCTAAATAAGAGCTTGATCCTGATGACAGTCAAATTCCTACAGCACTAAAAAAATTTATGTACACAGATTTTTTAAAACACTAAACCAAAATATTTGCTGCTGTTTACTGAGCTACTCAGATTTATTATCCTGAGATTGTAAGAGTATGTCATAAGATGTTAAACATTTTATGGACATAAGTAGTCAACTGCTACTAATAAAATATATATTTTGAAATGCCATCATAAAAAGGTAAAACCAAGATTTAAAAAACTCTTTATGGCCTATCACCCAGTATCAGACAAAACAACTGAAATTAGTTTTGGCAGATTTGGGGATAGCAGGTAAAAATAAAAAATAACAAATGTAAAAGCATGAAAACTGTATTGCCATTATGCTTAAAGATAACTGTAAATCTTTAGAGATGCCAATGATTGCTTTAGATATTACAAACAAGTGCTGCCAATCAACTCTAAAATATGTAATGCATATTTTATTCTAGGTATCATAACTCAAGGCAAACTCCACAACAACAAGAGTAATATTGTCTGCCACAAACTACTCTCTTCATTAGGCAGCAATAAGAATTGACATATCCATTTCTTTGCAGTTGTGGAACTGTTGGCAGAAACATGCTTTTGTTTGTTTGTTTGTTTTCCCAACATAACTCAAATTTTACTGAAAACTTCCTTGAAACCAATTGTCCTGCTCATGGATCTTGAGAAGAAAGTTTTAAACATATCCTGAGGCAAAGCTGTGAGGTAATATCACTGCACAAACAGCAATTGTATTTTCCCTAAAACTATTTTTTATATTTACATATAATCATGTGCTCACATTACAGAGAAAGGAAGGATGAGTTTTCTGATGACAACAGCTTTAGGCAGTGGAGCCTGAAGACACTCCAAAGACTTCTCTCCTCTAGCTGACTGTGATCTTGATCTCTAAAAGCTGCAGTTCACAACATTTATTAGAGCAATGGTTTTGGAGTTTAAACACTTTATGTTCTCATATGCTCTGGTTAAACCACCTTTTGCCTTGTGAGCCTTGCAGCCACAACTCTATACAAACGAATTCTTGTCTCTATCAGTTCCTTGTTTCAATTACTTTAAGGAATTCATTAATTGGACTTTGGTGTTTTTCTCTGACTCTGCAAAGCTTTGTAATCTGACAGTAACAACCAGAGAAAAACAGTGGCTGATCCTATCTTTCACTAGGCCACATTCAGCTTGTTCAGTTGAGGCTTTTTAATCGAACCTCAGTTAAAACCATGCACGTGTTTTTGCTGTTCTCAGGAATCCCCTGTTTGAAAATGTCAGGTAGAATATTAAACTGGGAAGTAACATCTAGCCACATTATCTGATGGTTTGGCATAGGCTGACCTCATATGTCACATGAAAGAAATTCACCTTGCTGCAGTCCTGACACATTGTGTCGCCTGTTGATGAGGAGGAGGCAAAACCAGGCAGGCTGGTATAAAGATAAAAACAGGAAGAGAAGGTAAAGCATAACTAGCTAATATCAGACAGGGTACTGTGAAAAACTCTTATAGCAGGCCTAGAAGAGGCCCATTAGGTAGACTCAACAGCTTAAATTGTCCTAGTTGCACCAACAAGGATTTTGCTGCAGCCTGTCAGCCTGCCATGAATTTGGGGGCAGAAAGGCAATGAAAGGGATAGGAGAGCTGGAGGGGAAGGGTGGTGTGATTCATTTACTTGTCCCTTGCAGGATTCACAATTTGGGGATTCTTTAGGGGCTGGGGAGGGCGTGTATGTGTGTGTGTGTGAATTTCACCCTATATATAACTTGGAATCCTATTAGAAAACAACCCAGTGACACTGCAAATCCAGTATTTCTCAGCATGCTATTTTTGAAGCTGAAACACACAACATATTTTGATCTCCAAAGAAGCACAATAAAGATTCCCTCTTCAAAACAAAATGAGAAGTAAAAAAAAACCCTCAACCAATTGCACATGTAATAATTTCCAGGCCAGCTTCCTGTGATTGTATCCGATTATTTAAATTTTGGACTGTCTCTTTAATTTGAGGAGCAGGGAGAGAGGCGACAGATGGCAGACAGAATTGACTTATGTCCTCTATTCTTCTACAGAAGAAGGGGGAGTGCAGAAAGTTTGATCGAGGCAAAAGCTACAGTACATAGGGCTGGCTATAACTATCTAATGGGTCTTTTGATGGATCGGTTCGGAATATTTAGGTTTTTTTCTCCCCCAGACAGGCTTTGTAACAAACCCACAGTCCTGGAGGTTGCCATGGGTGACGAGAGAGCTGACATCCAGTCCCAACTACAAATAAGCACATGACAAATGGGCCCAGAGCCCTCCGACAGCCCTGAACCTTGGTGACCCCCTAAAAAACCCAGCCTCCCCATACCCTGTGCCCCCCCAAAAAAGCATTACTGAGTATATTTTTTAAAACCGAAAGCTTGCACTTAATTGGAAACACTGCCGTGTAACTGAAATGCTTAGGACAGCATGTACAAGTAAAAATAAATCATGCAGCATTGTTATTTAATGCACTGTGACATCATTTCCTGAAATTAAACAGAGATGACACAGATTCAGACAGTCCCTGCTAAGGTTCAGTTCAAACAATTCACAGATGTTTTCCTCCAGCCAGCAGAAAACAATGCGAGACTTAAAGCACTCCTCTCCCTCTGCCCCTCTCTATCTTCCACTCCCTCTCCTCAGCCTTTTCACTGGTACAAGGAGGTATGGCAGTTTTATAATACATGCTCCTGCAAAAATATTCTTTTTTTAATTTAATTACTCAGGCTGTTGTACTAAATAGATGGATCATTGTGTCACAAAAGCATCAATTTTTCAGAAGAAATAACAGATGTCTATGTAACAATGATTAGATTAACCACTCCCAGACAAAGCTAGCTTTTGAGGCCCACACACCCCATGACCCTGGGTTCCCTCTTCTGTAGGGGGTGGATGTAGAAATGTCAGATCTAATCTCAGATTCCATTTTTAAAACAAACAAAGCCCCACCCCCATCCAATTTCAGCTCTTTTCTTTTAAGATTGTGGTGTTTAAAAGGTATGTGAATGTTTGGTCTCTTACTAAATCTTCAGGATGCTTTCATGGCCGACTGCTAGGAGCACTCAGAGGATGAAACCTTTCAGCCTGGGATCAGAAGTGTCATTTTGAGAAAGATTTCTGGGTTTATTCTGCCCAGGCTGGTGATGCTGTAGTGCACACAGGCAGGACAGGAGGGGGATGCTGATGACATTAGGCAGGGCTGCGCTACCAGCAGCAAAAACTACAAATGTTAATGGTCACCACCAGCCCTTCTGAGGAGACACCAGAACAATTCTGGGGTACAAAGAGGCACAACTCTGTTCTCCTGAGGACTGCAAGACTGCAGGTCATGGGAGTTTAGCATTCAGGCACTGATTTTTCTTTAGCACTGTGGGGTGAAGTCATTTAACCTCTCCTCACAAAAGTTTTTCCAGCAGAAAAATGAGCACAATATTATTTTGTAGGACATGCTTCCAACAGGGCGGTGTTTGTACAAAGAGGTCTGTTCTACACCAGCAAGCAACTTATTACCTTACTGAAAACAGCACACAGCCAAAAAAGCAGACCTGGAATAAGACTGTAGCTTAGGCTCCTCCAGCTCTCTGACCCTGTGGTGCCCTGAGGTGGAAATGACAGCCACACAAACACACGCGCAGGTAGTTTTACAGGAGAATCAGAGGACATCGTCCATCTCCTATGTGTACTCTCAGCGGGTATAGCATGTTACAATGCAGTCCAACACACACACTAAAATTCACTAGAATGACTGCACATTCCTGTATTATCTGGAGTCTCCCAGCCTTCTTCTCGCCATTTTAACTGGACAGAGGTCTGTTGTATTTTCAGGTTTGGTTTTGGTTTTCTAAAGTAGAGCAAAACCAACAATGTGAAGAATGCTTCTCTCAGATCACATCTCTGAGCAAAGCTGTTCTTCTACAGTTTGATGTGAAAGTAAGCTGTTCAGTGTGGAGTGCAATAGCCAGCTATGTTTGTAACCTTTCTTTAAGGTAGCATTACTAAAATAAAATATGGAAGGAGATATTTATGAAGGTGGGTTGGATTCAACTTCCTTGAACACTTGCTCCAAGATTGGGGCTTTGGTTGATGACATTCATCTCTTGAATAAAATCTAATGAATAAATAAAATAGCTGCCCTGTATAAAAGGCTTGATAAGCCATTCATCAAAATATGATAGGTACACATTTTATTCTCAGATACACCCACATAAATACAGAAAAAAAAAATCTGTTTCAGTGAGACTATTCATATTATCCAATCTGGACATCTAATATGACAAGTTAAGAAAATTAATTCAGGTAAGTACAAAAGCTGTGGCTGGTTCACTTTACCACCTTCCAGGAGAACTTTAGCCTGACGATGAAACAGATAAAACCAAGATATATTCTATAACAGGCTGTGTAAAGAGCAAGATCTTCAGCCAGAAAATTGTGGAAATCAGGGTAAAATGACGTTGTTCAAAGTTAGAAGACAGAACTTCAGCTAGCAAAAAAAAAAAAAAAAAAAAAAAAGCAGAAAAACCAGCTCAACTCCTCCGGCTTTAGGGGACACATCCCAAATACCATCAGATGGGAACTAGGCACTTTCAGTAAGAAAGCTTTAGTTTGCAAACTACCATTGGTAAATCTGGTACTATTAGTTATGATACATGCCTTCTTAAAGACTGCAATAAAAAAACCAACCAAAATAGAATTTTAACAAAGGGCATCACTCCAGGTAAGAGTCAAAGCATAAATGAGGCTCTGTTCTACCAGCTCTACCAGTAAAAAAAGGTGAAAAAATGTTGAATGTAGCAAAAATGTAGTCTTTGGCACACTGCTGCAGAAATGGATGAACTAGCAGAGGTACAAGCCCAAAGAGTGGTATAATTACTTCCTTTTATAACTTTCCTCTCTTCTGATTATGTATATATATTTTAAAGGTCCTCCATCCTTCAAAAGGGCATGGGAGGAGGGGGACGGGCTCTATGGTTGCTGGTAAGGAATCCTAATTTCAGCACTGGTGTAAGCTGGAGGTATCTATACATTTGAGCACTTCCTGTTTTCACTTAGTGATCAAATATGTTCTTTGCAGGGCAAATAGGGGAGCACTTGAGGAAGGAAAGCAGTGATGTCTGAGAGGCTAATTGAGTGTACTAAGAACTCCTTAGCATAGAGGAAAAGGAGTCTTCCAAAGCTATGAATAAACTCTCAGCTTGGGTCAGATTTCTTGCTGTTTCTTTTCTTTAACCACCTTTGAACTCAACTAAAAACAGTCTTAATGTCAGGTTTACCTTTCTGATGTCGTAATCTTTATGTACTATTGAAAAGATTATACTACCAGACTAGGATTTCCTCTACTTTCTTAAACACTGGATATTATCCAGAAAAAGCATACACATTTCCAACCAATTCATCCTCAGATCTTTTATCTTCCGGTAGTGTTGTAATTCCAAATGTAAGACAGAGCTCAGTAAGTGAATGAGAACATGACAGAAGCTCCTACTCTTTGCATTTGATTTCCAACAATAAAAACATGCATGTGTATCCTATTTCAAATATAATTAAAGTTACTACAAAATGGAAGCCATGATAGGGGTTAGAAATTGTTTTGAAAGACACAGCCTGTCAGATACATTCATTCTACATCAGAGTTCAAGTGCCTGTCTCTTCAAAAAAGCCACTTAGGCCATTCAATTTTTAAAATTGGCTGCCTTAGGAGTTTGCAAACTGATTGAATGAAGGAAAAAAAATAGCATTTTATTTAAAATCATAAGTAAATACAATTAGTCAGATCTGAGTTACTCTCTTGGAATTTGACAGTCTAAAGGACTTCTACATTTAATCCATGCCAGAAGAGATGGACTGCCACTGCCTCTCCTTCCAGGGAAATCAGAGGTTAATGATTTTTGTCATATTGAGACTAACAGCTAACAATTGCTACAGTTGGCCTTTAGTTTTTTATTTGTCCTTTTGAGGTATTCAGAATAGGTGACAATGGATTGCAGTTGAGAACATATGTAGAGAGACCCCTGTGGCTTATGGAAAAGTTGCTCCATGCTGGTTGGGTGTTTGAAAAAAAAAAAAATACAACCAGAGCTCTTTTATGTTCCTCTCCTTAATGAATGCATGAATGTCAAAATGTACCAATGGCCCATTCAGGGGGCAAAGCCTAAGCAGCTCCTTCTTTAAGAACACATCCTGAGACATAAAATACATTTGCTTAACAAATTAAAATAATGAGATAATTCAATTAGTTTCTTAAAAAAAAAAGAGAGAGAGAGAAAGAAAAAAGGGTACATCGGGGGATTATTGTAATACAAGAACAGGTCATACAGCACAAAAGAGGAACAAACCAATTTGAAATAAGGTTAGAGTAGTAATGAAGGAATGTACATTGAATCATGGACTGTCATTGTAAAGATATTTACTTGAGACAATAAAATTGCACATCACAGATTCCCCCGTTCTGGCTCAGCCAGAGTAACATTTTGAATGGACAAGCTAATTTGAGAAAAAGTGTGAGATCTTTAAAAGAAAGGAGTTTTCTTCCTTCCCTGCATGTGTTTATGGCAAGAATCTTTCTGAATTTACATTGCACTGGTCAGGGGTCTCCATTATCAGTTTGCAGGTCTGAGAATTACAGCGCAGTAAATCTTTCAACGCCTGCAAACTCATTAAAGCCTGGACGGTAAAAGGTTTGTGTTCATTTAATCTGATTTTTGTGAGGCCATCCTCACCAGTGACGGCAAATTTCCTTAATTCATGCAGGATGGAGAGGGTCAGGAGAGAGAGGATGGAAACAAGGAAAAGAGATTTCAAAAAGCCAGAAGGACTTTCCGCAAGAGAAGCAAGAGGCAGTTGACTGTTTAATAAGCAAGTGTCAAATGCTTTCAAGGAGCACATAAGAAAGAAAGGCAGAAAGGAAAAAAAATAAATATCACAAATTTCATAGGAGGAAATGGAGTTAGCATGGAGGTGTCTACAAACCAAACTTGTTTATTTGTGGTCCTGCTTTTTGCTGTCTGCCTGTACTACTCATCTAAAGATACCCTACAGCTAATCGAAAAACCCTCCACTCGCACTTACTCGACTTCCAAATTAAAAACATTTTACAGGTTAGTAAATCTCCAGCTGAGGTGATGTAGCAAAGAACAGCTGTGAAGTAATTTTGATAATGATGAGAATAATAAGCACATGGCAAGGTTCAGGGCTTTGCTGTTGCAGCTTCAGTGCTCCTGAATAGATAAAAGTGATTAAATACTCCTGATTATCCCTGACCAATATGTAATGGATTTACAGCCCTTTCAATTAGTCAGTATTTGCTTAGGACTCATTATTTTGTCTTTGGTTAAGTAATCAGCCCAGAGACTCATGTTCTGTCTAATTCCTCTGAGCCAAGTGGGTACAGGGCACCTGACCTTTGAAATGGCCATAGCTGAGAGGCAGGAATAACCACTACTCCAGCAGAGACACTGGCTATTCCAGCTAATCCTGACCCCACAGGCCAGATCAATGCACCTTAGTTTGCTACTAATGTCCTTACATCAAAATGATGGTTTAGAAATGTGAATCTATCGCTCCCCCCTTTAGCTGTGCTGCTGGCAGAGCAGTTCGATAGTTTCTATCATAAATAAACCGGGTCCCGGAATCATTACACTGTAACCAACAGCAGGAATTTATAAAACCATGGAAATTTTTAAACTTTGATAGAAGAAGAGGCAGTTAATAACAGTTAGCATTTTAAGCCTTATCAAGTAAGCAACAATTTCAAAGTGCGAGAAAGAAGAAAATTGATAATTTTACCAGTTTCCATCATTTCCCACATGAAGTAAACAAGGTTTACTAGGTTGTCTGTGGAACTGTGCTTTGATGCCTAAGTGAAGCTATAATAGTCAACAGAACACCAACACAAAACCGATAGCAAGCAGACAAATAAAGCCCAAGGAAAGCACTGCTATTTCACTTATTTAATCTCTCTCCTCCCAAATGTGAATATGGTTGTTTTAATATTTATGGACTTGAAGAGAAGCAAAAAAGGCGCTTATTCTCTCTGTTACACAACTGAAAAATTAGGGAATCTGTAAGCCTTCTTTATTTCCTCACAAAAAAGTAACAATGACAAGATTGCAAGCTGCTGCTTTAACTTCTCTAACATCCACAGTGTATGTCAGCACACGCACACAGACCAGGGCTCTCCCTTTCACCACATACATACAAAGTTTGTGTAAACAGAGGCCAGCAATAAAGAATCTGGAAGGCAGAGCTTTGTATGTGTTAAAGTAAGAATCCCCCTTTTGCTGTCCGTAGGAGGATTTTGAATAGTTCAAAGCCAAAAATGGTTACTTTGTATATAGGTGGTGTTCCTTGCTAAGGCGTTGTACTCTCTCTTTTTCCTTCTATAGGATGTGTGTATATATATGTATATATATACACATACACACACATATAGATAGACAGATAGACAGACAGATAGATAGATAGATTTCTTTGAGATTTATCATGATTCCAAGACCTAAGGAAAAAAAAAATCTAATAAAAAAAAAGCAACAAAGCCTGAGACCTAATAATGGGCAAAAAATTATGGGTATAATTGATTTCTAATAATGATGAATAAACCTCATTAGGCACATGAATAGGAATTTATTTTGGTTTTGGTCACCACTTACTGTGAGATGCTGGAAAAGCCACGCTCTCATGATATTTGTTGCTACTTTGGGGAAAATGCCTCTTTTCTTCTGACGCTTTTTGTCCTTGTCTGGGTCATCATCATCTCCTGTACCAGGTGAGGCTACACTGTTGTCTAAACCATCACCTACAACAAAGAGAAAAACAGGAAGGAGGAGATGTTTAATGAACCAAATACAGAAGCCAAAAAATATCATTAATTGCCAAGACATTACGACATTTTGGGGGGTTTTTATTTGTTAGATCAGGCACATACTGTTTCTCATTATATAAGAATGCTGATGAAAATATGTAAAAATTAGAAAACCGTGTCTCTCCAAATACTAATTTTGTGTTTCACACATGCATATATCATTAATTCAATTATAATTGTGTGCTTGACATAGTGCAGTAGCTCTTTTTCAATTATGGGATTCAATGTGGGAAAACCTGCCACAAGAAAACCCATTTACTGTAAATGCATCCCTACAACCATTCTGAATATGTACGTATAAGTAATCAAGTTAAATGTTCTGTAGTCTATATATTCGAGGCCCTCTGCAGAGGTGGCAGTAACCATGTCACCGTTCAGTGCACATAACACACTGTCAGATGAGCCCCTCCCAGTAACCATCACCTCCCAGCACACGTACACACGCACTCACAAACACGTACACCTAGTGTGACCCTGCATACAGCATTTGCATGACATGAAAACTTCTACATCTCTGCATCAGTGATTATTATCATTAAAAAAAAAAGATGCACATCAAGGTAGAGCTCTCACTTAATCAGAACTTTCCATCAACATCCTTCTCTTCTGTGCTTTTCCCTGGCATTAATTGTGCATTAGCAAAAATCATTTACTTTTAACAGTCATAGTTATTTTTTCTTGCCCTCCAGCAAAAATGCCTTGAAAGCCTGCCTGGAGGGCATCTAAATTATGTATCTGAAAAACTCTTCTGGCAAGGCATTGCAGGACCCCTACTTTCTTAAAATTCATACGAGCACGTCTTCCTGTTTTTGGGAAGGCATCAATCAAGAGCAGCAATATATGCCATATTCCTACATTAATATTTGAACTAATAACTTTAAAAAAAGGAAAGAAACAAGATCCGACTTGTGGCATAATCAAATGCAAAATAAATGAAGAATACTGGGACAGCACTGAGACTTTATAGATTGCTGTGTTTTCCTTACACATCATTAGCCCGGAGCCACACGAAAGAGGAAAACAGAGAAGTGGAGAGTTTATGCTCCCTGCTGGTGTTTAAGAAGCTGAGGTCCTGGAAGGACATCTGGGAATTGTGCTGAGACGGTGGTTTTTGTAATTTAAGAATAGACATTCATTAGCAGTAAATGCCATAAATCCCATGCTAAGTAAAAACCTTGTCCAAGAAAGCCTAAAACAATAAACTCTGTGCTCAATGTAGCCTGAGCTAGACGCTCCATAGCTTCCTGAGGAATGCTATAGATTCATGAGCTAATTCCTATAGCCTCGTCTAGATCTGTAGTGCTACTAAACGAAATACATTGCTGCTACATACAGTCCATTTGCTTCAAAACTTGCATTTCAGCTCCATCTTCCCTCCCATGCCAGATCACCCTTCTTGTACCGTGTCCCCTCTGAAAAACCGACCCTTTTGGATGGGAGAGACAGAAAAAGCCACAGCAAAGAGCTGGCAGATTAATTTTATTGACATTTCCATTTTCACTGCAATGTGATACCCTCCATCACATGGAAGAGATGACCCTCACTATTTACAGACTGACAGGCCACTTCATTACAACCACCCTGCCCCAAGGCAGAGCAGCTCCTTTCCATCTGCCCAAACACCAGAGCAAGACCCTGAAGTCGCTGCTCTGTTTCTTGTGCTTTTTTTTTTTTCTTCTATTAATGATAGAGAAAGGAGAGCCAAATCACAGTGAACTAGTTGAAGAGGTTATGGAAGCTCTCAAGACTGTAACCAATACATTCCTGACACAACTGTTTGCTTTTGCAATATATCAGTTATTTAGAAAGCACTCCTTTCTGCTGCTTTCTTCCCCCCCCACGTATTCCACCCTACCCCTCTCTCACAGACACGTGTGCGCGCGCACACACATGCACACACTCTTTCCACTATGCCAAGGAACTGCTGCAAGGCAAATTCTCACAAACACTAATGGCTTCTGACTGCTCCTTGGCAACCCCAGCATTTTAACCTGGGTGGATATGCTCTCCAAAATACAGACACTGGAGCTATCTCATCAGCTGTTCATGTGACACAGATGGAGAGTGGCTATTAGGAGCCAGGCAATGGGCCTTGGGGATCTGAGGTGCTGTACTGTAGCCTCAGGCAATTTTGAAAAGCAGTACCCGGAGATGGGGGGAAAAAATCTCTACTGAAAGTGCAAGTTTGAAGTCAGTCAGTCTGTTTGTCTATCTGTCGTGTGGATAAAGATATCTTTGTCTCTTTATGTAAAAGTAATGTGTGTATGCACAGGATGTGTGGAGCTGTAAAACTTCTGCTCTGCACCATCCTTTCAAACCACAGAAACACCAGTTCACTCTCTCTATGGACAAATTCCTGTCTGTCTGCATATACTCTCCTATTTGTGAGCATCCTCAGCAGGAGTCTCCCACACGCTATATCAGTGTTTGGACTTTTTGATGAGGTTATTAATACCCTGGTTTAAAAAAGCTAATAGCAGCCCAAGAAATAAAAGTTCAATTAAAGCTCTCATTGCCTTCCCATCCTAATCAGCAGCTGAAATCCTAAGAGTCGGTGCTTCCCTAATCTGTTCCATAACCTCACAAAAGAAAATTCATATATTGTAACTCTAAATGATATCAGAAGAAAAATACAGCAAGATTTGTTCCTCCTGGTGTATGACAGACCTGTTAATCTGTATTGTCATACCTTTAATAGGACTACAACCACTCATTTTAGTGGATGCAACTTCTAGTGAGAAGTCATAGAAAAAGCCCATAACTGTCTTTTCCAAGATGGAATTATTTACTTCTGGTCCTAGCTTGCTTTATCCAAATAAATGTCAGTTACTTTAAATGAAGAAAAGTAAAATATCAAAAGTGAAATAAAATGAACAGATATGAAAGTCACTTTATGGCAGACTGGATTAACTATATTTTTCACTACTGTATGAAGGAATCAAAATTTAAATAATTTAAATCATCATTACAAGAGATTCTGCTTATGTGAACCATTCTTATCCTGGTTTAGATGGTAATTTGTAAGAAGAGTAGAGTCAAATCCTAATTTTATGGAAATGGCAATTATACAAGCATAGTTACCCAAGTTTTCCAGAGAAGAAATTAAGGTTTGGATTTTGGTCCACCGTCTCTTTCTTTCACACAGAACCAAAAAAAGTAAGGGGTATTTTCTCCTGCTTCTCATACTGTTCACTCATTTATTCTTGTGCAAAGAGTACACATGATTGCAAAATTCTATCAGTGTTGCAGGAAAGTGGAGTATTCTTAAGTGGCACTCTCTTTGTGGAGGTGTCAATGACTAGGCATGATTCCAACCAGTAGAGAATTAGGCATATTACCCAGCTTGTTTAAGATTATAGCAATGCTATGTAATAGTCTCAATAACCCCTATAAAAGATGGAAAGAGTTTACAAGAAACCTTGCGAAGGGACCCACCTGGGGTTCCTTAAAGACCTTCTCTTCTAGGGGAAGAGTTTGTTGAGGACACTGAAAATACAAGTCTTCTTTACACAGAGGGAAGTTGGGCTTCCACACTGGCTCTGTGTTAGGCGCTCCTTGTATGTGCTGAGGGTTTCCTTCCACAAGCTGAATTGCTTTGCATTGAAAGCAAAGGAGAATACCTCTTCTTTAAAAAAATATCAAATAAGCAGTCATTGCAGGGTTTCCATTGCGTCATAATTCCAGCTTGCTGCAAACTGATTTCCTTGGACAGATAAGCTTGCAAGTCCAGTGTTGACATAGCCAAAGACTCTGAGAAACAGAGACCAGTCCTATGCAACACCTGTCCAACCTTATTATGTCAATGAATTTTTCTTTGTGAGTCTCCCACACTACCAGTATTATCTCAACCCTAGTCTTTGTGTTCTTCACAGAGTAAAAACCCAGCAACAGATGAAGCAAGTTCAGAAGTTGCCCATCTTGTCCTTTTACCACTTGTGAACAGGATGAATAACCAATTCCCAATCTATCAAATGGTAACTGAAAAGGATGACCCAGTCAGGCCAAAGCACAGCAGCCTGGTAACAGTCCAGATTCAAACTAGAAATAGTTTCTGTTACCATCATAGCAAGTAGAGCAGTTAAAAACTGATTTCTGGAAAAGTACATTTCAGAACCCAGTGTTTAGAGTTTCTTCACCATTAGAGGTCCCTTACAGCTTTAAGGTTTGTCACATTAAAGGAAAAGAGAGAACAGCAGGAGTATCTAAACTCGGGGGAAGACAAGACACTTTGCCATTTTTCTAAAAATAGTGGATGCAATATGAAAAGCACATTAAAGGATTCTGTAAAAGAAAGCTGCAGTGCACTATGCTGATCTTAAGTAAACTACTCTAATAGTCCAGACTAATATTTTGATGGAGTGGAATATGTAGATTTAAATGCAAAACAAAGAGGAAAATCTGCATGCAGCCTATATTCATAACTTGCAATTATTTATTTGCACTTACGTGTCCATCTAGACACATAAATATTGTAAACCATTATTAATAAGGCCATTCAGCTTAGTAATACGATCCATATCACCACCAGAGAAAAATCTTAAAAATCTGGTTAATTATCACTGTCAAAAAGCTGGAGAGAAGTGTCTGAAGATGTTTTTGAAGATAAGATAGTCTGTACTTAAGGGCAGACTAACAGAGAGGGAATGTCAGCTCCAGAATCAAAGACCCTTCAGGAGAATCCTTATCTTCATTCCATCCTGTTACAATTATCAGGCTCTTAGCCTTACAGCTCCAGTAGATCACAGATCTTTGAATGAAGTCCTGACTATGGATTGTTTTCTTCTTTCTCTTCTTCTTAATGACCCCTGTTCCAGGAAGTCGACTTAAGTCTCCTCACGCCACAGGAGCCATACTTATCTCCTACATTTCTTGCCCAGGGAAACTAAGTTAAGATAGGTTATGACTGGCAAGTATGGGACTTGGAAAATCACAAACAGTTCAGGTGGGCAACCCAGGTTAGAGCTGTGCCATCATTGGCAGTGCTCTGCCAGTACCTGTGCTGGTTTTGCTAAATTACTTTATCCGGGAGGAAAGGAGCCATCAGAAGCTGTTCAAGGGCCTGACAGGCACACTGAGCCTGTGCTGACCTGCATGGTCGCTTCTTCTTGGAGTGGAGTGTCCTCAAGCGAGCTGCTGTAGTCAGACCACGGCATTCTCTGCCCTGGTGTCTCTGGGACACCACACATATGTTTCATGGTTCCCTGTTCTATGCTTCAGAGAGCATCTTGGACAGAAAGAAAGGGTGGACACTAGAGAGAACAGGAGAAAACTTCAGACATATACCACTACCATCTCTCTTCCTACAGAGGATGTTGTCCTGTTGCCCTTCTAGAAGCAGGAAGGAGACAAAGACCTGGCCTTGTCTCTTGCTGCTCTTTTGTTTTCCAGAAAAAAACCCAGCAATTCCACTGGGCTGATAATATAAAGATGACATGTATGAATTTCACACATGTATTAATTAATAATTATTACAAATTCAAATAGGAAGAAAACTTAAGATGCTATCAGATCCCACATACAAAGCTCTTCTACGTAATCTAATTACAACTCAGCATAGTTTGTCATTCAGGAGCAAGTCCCTATTGCCATCTGGCAATATGTGTTAAAGGCTTAAGGACTTGCATGGTATCTTCTACATAAAGTGTATTTACAAGAGACAGAATGAAAACTGTTTATTTTCTGTTTCTGGATAGGCACCTGTCTAGGGTCACTAACATATCTTACTTGCAAAAAGGAATTCACAAATGTTTTATTATTTATTCAAAGTAGGAATGACATTTCAGCTCTTATTATAGCCATGCATGCTATAAAATCAGTGATCTAAATCTCTCAAAATTATTTTCAGAACTGTTAAGTTTCACATTTCCCCTTTTATTATTTTTCTGTCCAAAAATAAGAAAAAAGACGGGCTTTTTTTGTGTCCTTAATTGTCTGTGCTTAGATTTCATGTTTATTTGTAAAGGAAACTGAGAAATCTTAGAAATTCTGTCAAATGTCAAAAATGTATTATTGTATATAAGAAAAAACTGATAAACCACAGTTTAAATGTTAAGCTCTTATACAGCCAGGACGTTCACAGTTCGTTCATTGCAATCCAACATTTTTTTCACATCAGGTGAAAAAAGTGTTCCAATGCAGACAAGGGGAACAACAGTAAAGCAACCTGCTAATTACTGATCTCTCTTACGTTCCTGCTGTGCTAAACTGTCCAGACATGTCGAAGTGAAATTTTTCTGCGATTTTCAAGTGACTAGTTCATGGCCCACTGCCGTGGAGTGCAGGAGAAGGGATGAAATGCTTTAGTTTACATGCAACATTTACTAACTGTGTGGGTTTTCCGACATTAAAGAGGGGACAGTGACCCATGCCACCTTTTTCACACTCAAAAGAGCACTGAAAAAACAGTCTTCATAGGCTTACCTCAGGCTTCCCTGGCCCTTAACACCCTCCCCCCAGGGTAGGAGCAGAAAGAGAAAAAAGAAGGGATTTTATGCTCCTTTCTCTTCAACTTTTCAGGCGGTATAAGCAGCATTTAGCAAATTCAGCCTCCAAATGGCTCCAAATGCTCTGAGCTGCAGGGGCTCATCCTTTGTTAGCCTCCCTCTATTTACACAGGATTTACGCAGGCTCTCCACTGAAGAGACCACATGTTTCTGACAGAAAGCACTTCCATTCACACTGCATCAGGCAACAGGATTGTAACCACTGCAGCTTCACGCTGACCTGAGATTAGGGATTTCAGCAACATTGAGATGGTAACAATCTGCTAACTAACGAAAATTATCCATGGAGAACTCTGCTGCATACTCCAGTTAAAACTACCATGGCCAGATAGATTAAAGGGGCAATTAAGAACTAGCTACTGTCAAGGATATGCATGTCCATCTACAAATAAAATGCACACAGAGAAAAATATCAGCAGGGGGAAAAAACAAATTAAAAAAAAAAATTAGACTGCAGCTTGGATTAAAACAATTTCACCCACTGGTTGAAGACATAAAGTGTAAAAACAGACAGATGGACACATATGTAAATGTGGCTGCATTTGTTTCTCTGGAACTGGCAAGTTAGTAATAACAGTATAGTTTAATAATTTATTTTCCATGGTATTTTCACACTGGTTAACTGGGCAGTGGCAACATTTAGGTGGAACTTCGGGAGCGGAATAATTCCTTCTATCTAATTGCTTCTGGGGCAAACAGACTGAACTAAGCAACCTTCCTTGCCTCTTCCTACAAGAATTCAGTATTGGAACCCACTATCAGTTTGGGGATTTTTAAAATTTTGTAATTTTTTTTAATCAATTTGGCCAGTCAGGATTTCTGCACTGAGATTTTTTTTCCCCCCCAGATTTAGTATTGTGTCAGGCATTTTCAAAATGGACTACACACACACAAACACAACAAACACTGGTGGTTGGTGCTTGTGATTTTTTTGCTCAATAGCTTTTCATGGGGCAAAGGAAAACTGGATGGGAGCACAGGGCCACAAAGGACCACACAGATCCAGTTTTGAACGAGTTTTATTTTGACATTTTAATTTGGCAAATTATTTTGCTTCTGCAGTGAAGGACAAAATAATTCACTTCCATAATAGTAACTCCTACATGTGTCTGATAACCACTTAAAAAGTACTAGGTATATTCTAAAGTTCTCCATAGTATATCATAATAAAGCTCTTCTGGGCACTCAATGATTCATTTTTAGTGATCTCTCAAATGCCCTTACCCACAGTTAACACTCAGATTTTATTAAGGAAGAAAGCAGGGACAAATGTCCACTTAAGTCCCAGCTCTCAAATTCAACTCTGCTTGCTCTGCAGTACCTAAAGCTAAAGCTTTTTTAATGTTCTATTCACCTCCCCTGTGTGGCATTTCTGCTAACACAGAGTTCACAATCTTTCAGCCCCAAACACAGAAGGCTGCTATCTTGAAGACATCCGAGGAATGTGCCAGATACTATCATCTCCCCTGCAATACAAAGAACCAGAAAGAGGCAGAGACCAAAAGGAGACCGTGCTGATCAGGTTACTAAAGTCCAGAAAGTCTTTCCCAGAATGCTAAATGTTAATCTTTGAACCAGAAAATGTTATAATTAAGATCCTTGTAGTTGGAGGAAATGCTAGCTGTAGAAGTCAAAGGTACAGCCATTTGAAGTTGTACTTTTTTTGCACGTTTATCCTAATCTCGCACCCCTCATGCTGGCACAACTCCCATCAAGCACTTTGTTCTATGCAAGCAAAATTATCATTAATGTCAGTGGCAGTTTTGCCTGAGTAAGAAGTCTAAGACCAGATCCATGTCTTGGTCACAGAAAATTGCAAGCACTGCACAATTCCAGAGGAGATACACTCATTAAAACATGTGGTTTATGCTGATTTATGATGCCCTTCTGTTTAAAAGTGAAACTCACATTCTACCTCACCAGGAATGTGTTCAATAGATTTTTTTCTTTTTTCTGGTTTTAACTTCAATTCCCACCCTCTCCACCTCAGTACAAGTTGGTAAGTACTCCCAGTTTTTGGTATCTAGGCTGAAGTAAAGCATTATTAAAATAGGTTTAAGTATTCTTCAGTATGTATGCTTCAGTAATTACTTTGCAGTGTGAATGTAAATAGCTGTTATTCCGCTTAAATTTTTCATTCTACTAAACACTGTCACACAAAGTGTCCTTGTGCTGCAGTTTTAGTGGCATTCTTTTTAAATCTTTTTTTAATATATTTTTAGAGAAGTATTTTTGGCATTCTCATAGTAATTCTGTTAAGAATACCAGCTGCAGACTGGCTACAGCTGAGGCAACAATAACAAGTCATTAAAGAAATCGGGAGACAAAAAAAATATTTTTCTTTTGCTGAAAGCACATCTCCTTTAAGAGACTATTTTCTTTTTTTAGTTCTGGGATAATGTTTTTCATTTTCTCAATCAACTGTATAAAAGTAAGCATACATTAAAAAGCTATATTTTGTTCTAAGTAGCTTTTTAAAATTTGTTATGCTGTTACTTTTGTGATTTGAATAATATCAAATGTGGGCAAAATAACTAAGTTAAATTAAAATTCTACCTGCAGTTGAAGTAATTAAGTTCAGTTGTACTTCATCAATATTTAACCTTTACTATTTTGCAGTTGTTTATATATAGCAGAATGTGAGAACTTAAAAGTAGATGATGACTAACATCCTGCACCATTCTTCTTCATTAAATCATTAATGTAGTTTCTTTAAGAGTAAAAATGTCTGGTTTTTAAAGGAAAATAGCAATCAGAGCATCTGAATTTTCCTTAGAGCTGTTACAAGTAGTTATAAACTGTGAGATATTTTAATGCCTTGCAGTTCCCCTTAGACCCTACGCTGTTTGTCATAACTGCTTGCTCAGGAGACAGCCCCTAAAATGATGCCCACTAGTACAGCAAGAGTCCATGTACTGTCCACAGTACCCCATTAGAAACCTCTTTTTTCAGGGCTGTTTAGTTATTAGGAAAGCACTCGTTGAAATATTACATATGGGTACACATGGATAAGATTTTTTCAATGAGAAAAAAAAGGACTAGAAGTGTAACAGACAGTTATTCCTGAGAGATAGTAAGTTAAAAGCTTCAATTACTGAAAAGGACACTTGTTAGGCCACAAGTCCAAAATGCATATTTGTCTATTTTAAGATGTATTTAAAAAAATGGAGGATGGCTAAATGCTTAAAAAAAAAAGATGTTTTAGTCGAAAGGTCTCAAAATGAACCATAAAAACTTTTTCTGGTGATAAAATGTACACAAATATGTGTTTTACATAAAACAAATGAAAGTACTGTCTTGATATGCATTCACAAACTCTTGAACAGCGTAAGAAGAGATGCTTATTGTGAATGCATAGTTCATAAAAAAATTTAAAAGTACAAAACAACTCCAAACTTGGCAAGTCTTACATACCATAAGAGCTCCAACACCTATGCACAGTAGGGTGGATTAACCCGCTGGGTGCTGCAGACATATATATGCACCTCCTCCTAAAGTGTTCATTTGGCTGGCAGTCTGGAAAACGCCAGAATGCGAAGGGTTACGTGGGAACACTGACAGTCTGCTCTTGTAGGTTTAACTTAAAGCCCATACTTTAAATATAGGGTGTTATGTATTTGGAAACACAGCTAATACTCTTTATAAGGGATATGCTACTTGGCGCTCAAAACGAAGGACTCAATCAAGTCTTGCTCCCACTGGTGAATCATTCTCCAGATGACAACTGCGTGCTTTGGACCTGCCTGTGTTTATTTTTGGGGGTACCGTTTTTCCTGAATTCTTTTTTCCTGAAGTCTTTTCCTCCAAGAAGCCTTGTAAACATAAACTGTAAACCATCTACAACTTACGTGCTGTACATATTGCATGCTTAAAAGGGGTTACTGGAAAGGCCTGAAATGTTTCTTTTCTTTGAAGTTCAGTAGATGGACAAAAAGAGCAAGCATGAGGGAGCTAAAACTCATAGTTAGTCCCTGACAGATAGCTTTATGATATCAGAAAGGCAGACAAGCAATTTATTTTTTTTTCCATTCTATAATTTTACTGAATTTTTTTCAGGATAATATGATTAAAAAACAAGCAAAAAAGAAGGAATGGCTATGCCCACCTCTCTCTGCAGCCAAATTGTTCCACAAAATGCTTTGGGCTGCTTTAAGAGATTGAAAGTATTGACATACACATAACTCCGTAGAAACTGGGGAAAAAGCTTTTGACAAAAGTTTCAATGAAGTGGATTTAGAAAATAAGGAGGCATAAGAATAGCAAAACCACAGGGTACTAAGTTGTTGTAACTCTATTTCTTTAAAAGTTCACAGCACAAAACTCAAAAGCACAGACACCCGCTCTGACACCTGATGCATTGCCTCTTTGCTCATAACCTGTAATTTCATTTCAGGTCATTCACTGTTGCAGAAAATATTACAAAACACAAATATGAAATGC